>NC_064916.1:153204-208439 GCF_929443795.1 Astur gentilis | reverse complement strand
CCCCATGGCCTCTTCCCCAGCGGCTTGGGGTTGTCCCCCCTGGACCCCCAAAACGGTCCCCCCACCCCCTCCGGTACCTGGTGACGGTGAAGCCCTTGCCGAGGAGGATGAGCATGAGGAGGAAGATGAGGAAGCTGACGGAGAAGAGCAGCTTGGCTGGGGGGGGGGGGGGGGGGAGGAGAGAGGAGCGCTCGCACCAGCGCGTGCCAAGGGGGGGCCGTGCACGAGGAGCCGCGTGCAAAACCCCCCCCCCACCACCACCACCACCACCACCGTGCGTCGCACGAGGGACGTGTACGCGTGGACCACCCACCCAAGATCTTGAGGCTGCCGCTGCCGACCCCGTCGCAGGCGTACTGGCCCCAGTAGATGCAGCAGAAGAGCAGGCTGAGGACTGGGAGGGGGGGGGGGGGGGCTTGGGGTGAGCGTGGGGACCCCCCAGCTCCCCCAAACCCCCTGCCCATCCCACCCACCCCCCCCCCCCGGTTCTCCCCCCCCTCACCCTCCACGCCGGCGGCTGCCATGAACATCTTGTAGGTGGTGTGAAGCAGCTGACGGCCCTTCAGCAGGTCTGGGGGGGGGGGGGCGAGGGTGGGGGGGGGGCATCAGTACTGTGATTTCCACCCCCCCCCCCCCGCAAGACCCCCCCCCCCCCAATCCCCAAGTCCTCCCCACTCACAGCCGAAGTAGCAGGAGATGAGGAAGATGAGGATGAAGATGAGAAGGAAGGTGATGTCCGTCTCCAGGATGCCTGGGGGGGGGGGGGGGGGGGGGAGTCATTCACCCTCTGTGCGACCCCCCCCCCCCCCCCAATTCCTCCCTTGCAACCCCCCCCCCCCTCCAGCTGAGACCGTACCGAACTCATCAGCGGAGAAATGCCGGGTCCAGAAGGATTTTCCGTTGGTCAGCACCATCTCGTATTCCAGCTCCAGCCCATCGCCCTGGGGGGGGGGGGGGGGTCCTGGGATCAAGGGGGGGGGGTCTCGGCACGGTGGGGGGGGGGGTCCAGGGGGGTACTCACCCCGCATTTGCTGAGGGCCACGTACCACCAGCGCTCGCGGACGGAGCGGAAGCTGCGGCCGCTGGCGCAGCTCAGGTACCGCACCGAATCCTCCAGCAGCACCTGGGGGGGGGGGGGGGGGGTGTCAGTCTGGGACCCCATGGACCCCCCCCCCCCCCCCCAACCCTGGACACCCCCCCCCCCCCAATACCTGGCAGCCCGACCAGGCGTACTGGGTGGTGAGGTTGATGACCTGGTTGTTCTCGGGGCGGATCACCGACTCCTTGGCCAGGCAGTCCTGGGGGGGGGCACAGCGTGGGAGCCAGAGCCCCCCCCCCCCAGATCCCAGTGTACCCCCAGACCCCATTATAACAGCCCCAGACCCCACTATACCCCCAGACCCTAATGCACCCCAATCCCAGCAGGGCCCGATAAACCCCCCCAGGCCCCAATAACCCCCCCAGACCCCAATGACCCCAACGCCTACACACCCCTTCTACCCCCCAGACCCCAATAACCCCCCCAGACCCCAATAAAACCCCCCCAGACCCCAATAACCCCCCCAGACCCCAATAAACCCCCCAGACCCCAATGACCCCAACGCCTACACACCCCCTCTACCCCCCAGACCCCAATAAACCCCCCAGACCCCAATAAACCTCCCCAGACCCCAACACTCCCCAACGCCTGCACACCCCCTCTACCCCCCAGACCACAATAAACCCCCCAGACCCCAATGACCCCAATGCTTACACACCCCCTCTACCCCCCAGACCCCAATAACCCCCCCCAGACCCCAATAAACCTCCCCAGACCCCAACGCACCCCAACGCCTGCACACCCCCTCTACCCCCCAGACCCCAATAACCCCCCCAGACCCCAATAAACCCCCCCCAGACCCCAACACCTGCACACCCCCTCTACCCCCCAGACCCCAATAACCCCCCCAGACCCCAATAAACCCCCTAGACCCCAATGACCCCAACGCATACACACCCCCTCTACCCCCCAGACCCCAATAACCCCCCCCAGACCCCAATAAACCTCCCCAGACCCCAACGCACCCCAACGCCTGCACACCCCCTCTATGCCCCAGACCCCAATAACCCCCCCAGACCCCAATAAACCCCCCCAGACCCCAATAAACCCCCCCCAGACCCCAATAAACCTCCCCAGACCCCAATAAAACCCCCCCAGACCCCAATAAAACCCCCCAGACCCCAACACCCCCCAACGCCTGCACACCCCCTCTACCCCCCAGACCCCAATAACCCCCCCCAGACGCCAAAGACCCCAACACCTGCCCCCCCCCCCATTTCCCCCCCCCCCAGCCCACCTTGTTGCCCTTCTTGTAGACGGCCGGCCATTGGGAGGGGTCGTCAAAGTAGAGCAGGATGTTCTCGCAGCACTTGGCCTGGGGGGGGGGGTCCGAGGGGGAGGGGGGGGGTCAGTGGTATGGGGGGACCCCAGCATCCCAACGGGGACCCCCCCACACCCCCCAACTCACCTCGGGGTACCGAAAGTGGAAATCGAGGCGCCCGTAGTCGGAGAGAAAGCAGAAGCGGGTCAGGAACACCCAGTCCTGGGGGGGGGGGGGGGGGGGGCAACAAATTGGGGGGGGGGGTGTCACCCCCCGTCCCCAGGACCCCCTGCATCCCCGCCGTTGTCATGGCAACAGCCCTGCTCCACGTTGCCACGGCAACGGCCGAGCAGGCCCGGGTGGGAGCTGGGAAGGGGGGGGGGGTCCCCGACCCCCCCCAGTGCCCCCCCCAGACCCCCCAGCAGCCCCCCTCAAAAGAAACTGGGGGTGAGGCGAGTGTAAATGGGGGGGGGGGGGGGTCTCGGTGTAAATGGAGGGTCTCGGTGCAAAGTGGGGAGGGGTTCCCGGTGCATCCCGGGGGGGTCCCCTGCAAAAAGGGGGGGGGGTCCCTGCAAAAAGGGGGGGGGGGTCCCTGCAAAAAGGGGGGGGGTCCCGGTGCAAAAAGGGGGGGGGGGTCCCCGCTCACCTCCTTGGTGCTGATGCGGCCCCGCACGTACTTGGCTCCGCCGCCCGCAGGCAGCAGCAGCAGCAGCAGCAGCGGCAGCGCCGGGGACCCCCGGGGCCCCCCCCTCACCCCCCCGGGCCGCGCCGCCCCCCCCCCCCCCCGCGGCCCCCCACCCCCCCCGCCGCAGCCCCATCGCCCCCGGCCCCTGCGCGCTCCCGGGCGCGGCCCCGGCCCCGGCTCCGGCAGCGGCCACGCCCACCCCGGCGCAGGCTCCGCCCCCGTCGGGCGCAGGCCCCGCCCCCAACCGGCGCAGGCTCCGCCCCCCGCCCCAGCGGCGAGGTGGCCCCGCGGGAGGGGGGAGGCGAGGGAGCGCCCTCCTGCCAGTATAACCCAGTATAACCCAGTATAACCCAGTATAATCCAGTATAACAACACGGGCAGCCCTGTGCAGCACAGCACCTCCTCCCAGTATAACCCAGTATAACAACACGACCAGCCCTGTGCAGCACAGCACCTCCTCCCAGTATAACCCAGTATAACCCAGTATAACCCAGTATAACAACACAGGCAGCCCTGTGCAGCACAACACCTCCTCCCAGTATAACCCAGTATAACAACACAGGCTGCCCTGTGCAGCACAGCACCTCCTCCCAGTATAACCCAGTACGAGCCAGTATAACAACACGGACAGCCCTGTGAAGCACAGCAACTCCTCCCAGTATAACCCAGTATGACAACACGGGCAGCCCTGTGCAGCACAGCACCTCCTCCCAGTATAACCCAGTATAACAACACGGGCAGCCCTGTGCAGCACAGCACCTCCTCCCAGTATAACCCAGTATAACATGAGCAGCCCTGTGCAGCACAGCACCTCCTCCCAGTATAACCCAGTACGAGCCACTATAACACAGGCAGCCCTGTGCAGCACAGCATCTTCCTCCAGTATAACCCAGTATAACCCAGTATAACATGGGCAGCCCTGTGCAGCACAGCACCTCCTTCCAGTATAACCCAGTACGAGCCAGTATAACACAGGCAGCCCTGTGCAGCACAGCATCTTCCTCCAGTATAACCCAGTATAACCCAGGATAACATGGGCAGCCCTGTGCAGCACAGCACCTCCTTCCAGTATAACCCAGTACGAGCCAGTATAACACAGGCAGCCCTGTGCAGCACAGCATCTTCCTCCAGTATAACCCAGTACAACCCAGTATAACATGGGCAGCCCTGTGCAGCACAGCACCTCCTCCCAGTATAACAACACGGGCAGCCCTGTGCAGCACAGCACCTCCTCCCAGTATAACCCAGTATAACAACACAGGCTGCCCTGTGCAGCACAGCACCTCCTCCCAGTATAACCCAGTATAACAACACAGGCTGCCCTGTGCAGCACAGCACCTCCTCCCAGTATAACCCAGTATAACATGAGCAGCCCTGTGCAGCACAGCACCTCCTTCCAGTATAACCCAGTACGAGCCAGTATAACAGAGGCAGCCCTGTGCAGCACAGCATCTTCCTCCAGTATAACCCAGTACAACCCAGTATAACATGGGCAGCCCTGTGCAGCACAGCACCTCCTCCCAGTATAACAACACGGGCAGCCCTGTGCAGCACAGCACCTCCTCCCAGTATAACCCAGTATAACAACACAGGCTGCCCTGTGCAGCACAGCACCTCCTCCCAGTATAACCCAGTATAACATGAGCAGCCCTGTGCAGCACAGCACCTCCTTCCAGTATAACCCAGTACGAGCCAGTATAACACAGGCAGCCCTGTGCAGCACAGCATCTTCCTCCAGTATAACCCAGTATAACCCAGTATAACAGAGGCAGCCCTGTGCAGCACAGCATCTTCCTCCAGTATAACCCAGTACAACCCAGTATAACATGGGCAGCCCTGTGCAGCACAGCACCTTCTTCCAGTATAACCCAGTATAACAACACGGGCAGCCCTGTGCAGCACAGCACCTCCACCCAGTATAACCCAGTATAACCCAGTAAAACAACACGGACAGCCCTGTGAAGCACAGCAGCTCCTCCCAGTATAACCCAGTATGACAACACGGGCAGCCCTGAGCAGCACAGCACCTCCTTCCAGTATAACCCAGTATAACAACACGGGCAGCCCTGTGCAGCACAGCACCTCCTCCCAGTATAACCCAGTATAACATGAGCAGCCCTGTGCAGCACAGCACCTCCTCCCAGTATAACCCAGTACGAGCCACTATAACACAGGCAGCCCTGTGCAGCACAGCATCTTCCTCCAGTATAACCCAGTATAACCCAGTATAACATGGGCAGCCCTGTGCAGCACAGCACCTCCTTCCAGTATAACCCAGTACGAGCCAGTATAACACAGGCAGCCCTGTGCAGCACAGCATCTTCCTCCAGTATAACCCAGTATAACCCAGGATAACATGGGCAGCCCTGTGCAGCACAGCACCTCCTTCCAGTATAACCCAGTACGAGCCAGTATAACACAGGCAGCCCTGTGCAGCACAGCATCTTCCTCCAGTATAACCCAGTATAACCCAGGATAACATGGGCAGCCCTGTGCAGCACAGCACCTCCTTCCAGTATAACCCAGTACGAGCCAGTATAACAGAGGCAGCCCTGTGCAGCACAGCATCTTCCTCCAGTATAACCCAGTACAACCCAGTATAACATGGGCAGCCCTGTGCAGCACAGCACCTCCTCCCAGTATAACAACACGGGCAGCCCTGTGCAGCACAGCACCTCCTCCCAGTATAACCCAGTATAACAACACAGGCTGCCCTGTGCAGCACGGCACCTCCTCCCAGTATAACCCAGTATAACAACACAGGCTGCCCTGTGCAGCACGGCACCTCCTCCCAGTATAACCCAGTATAACAACACAGGCTGCCCTGTGCAGCACAGCACCTCCTCCCAGTATAACCCAGTATAACATGGGCAGCCCTGTGCAGCACAGCACCTCCTTCCAGTATAACCCAGTACGAGCCAGTATAACACAGGCAGCCCTGTGCAGCACAGCATCTTCCTCCAGTATAACCCAGTATAACCCAGTATAACAGAGGCAGCCCTGTGCAGCACAGCATCTTCCTCCAGTATAACCCAGTACAACCCAGTATAACATGGGCAGCCCTGTGCAGCACAGCACCTTCTTCCAGTATAACCCACTATAACAACACGGGCAGCCCTGTGCAGCACAGCACCTCCACCCAGTATAACCCAGTATAACCCAGTATAACAACACGGACAGCCCTGTGAAGCACAGCAGCTCCTCCCAGTATAACCCAGTATGACAACACGGGCAGCCCTGAGCAGCACAGCACCTCCTCCCAGTATAACCCAGTATAACAACACGGGCAGCCCTGTGCAGCACAGCACCTCCTCCCAGTATAACCCAGTATAACATGAGCAGCCCTGTGCAGCACAGCACCTCCTCCCAGTATAACCCAGTATAACATGAGCAGCCCTGTGCAGCACAGCACCTCCTTCCAGTATAACCCAGTACGAGCCAGTATAACACAGGCAGCCCTGTGCAGCACAGCATCTTCCTCCAGTATAACCCAGTATAACCCAGTATAACAGAGGCAGCCCTGTGCAGCACAGCATCTTCCTCCAGTATAACCCAGTACAACCCAGTATAACATGGGCAGCCCTGTGCAGCACAGCACCTTCTTCCAGTATAACCCAGTATAACAACACGGGCAGCCCTGTGCAGCACAGCACCTCCACCCAGTATAACCCAGTATAACCCAGTAAAACAACACGGACAGCCCTGTGAAGCACAGCAGCTCCTCCCAGTATAACCCAGTATGACAACACGGGCAGCCCTGAGCAGCACAGCACCTCCTTCCAGTATAACCCAGTATAACAACACGGGCAGCCCTGTGCAGCACAGCACCTCCTCCCAGTATAACCCAGTATAACATGAGCAGCCCTGTGCAGCACAGCACCTCCTCCCAGTATAACCCAGTACGAGCCACTATAACACAGGCAGCCCTGTGCAGCACAGCATCTTCCTCCAGTATAACCCAGTATAACCCAGTATAACATGGGCAGCCCTGTGCAGCACAGCACCTCCTTCCAGTATAACCCAGTACGAGCCAGTATAACACAGGCAGCCCTGTGCAGCACAGCATCTTCCTCCAGTATAACCCAGTATAACCCAGGATAACATGGGCAGCCCTGTGCAGCACAGCACCTCCTTCCAGTATAACCCAGTACGAGCCAGTATAACACAGGCAGCCCTGTGCAGCACAGCATCTTCCTCCAGTATAACCCAGTATAACCCAGGATAACATGGGCAGCCCTGTGCAGCACAGCACCTCCTTCCAGTATAACCCAGTACGAGCCAGTATAACAGAGGCAGCCCTGTGCAGCACAGCATCTTCCTCCAGTATAACCCAGTACAACCCAGTATAACATGGGCAGCCCTGTGCAGCACAGCACCTCCTCCCAGTATAACAACACGGGCAGCCCTGTGCAGCACAGCACCTCCTCCCAGTATAACCCAGTATAACAACACAGGCTGCCCTGTGCAGCACGGCACCTCCTCCCAGTATAACCCAGTATAACAACACAGGCTGCCCTGTGCAGCACGGCACCTCCTCCCAGTATAACCCAGTATAACAACACAGGCTGCCCTGTGCAGCACAGCACCTCCTCCCAGTATAACCCAGTATAACATGGGCAGCCCTGTGCAGCACAGCACCTCCTTCCAGTATAACCCAGTACGAGCCAGTATAACACAGGCAGCCCTGTGCAGCACAGCATCTTCCTCCAGTATAACCCAGTATAACCCAGTATAACAGAGGCAGCCCTGTGCAGCACAGCATCTTCCTCCAGTATAACCCAGTACAACCCAGTATAACATGGGCAGCCCTGTGCAGCACAGCACCTTCTTCCAGTATAACCCACTATAACAACACGGGCAGCCCTGTGCAGCACAGCACCTCCACCCAGTATAACCCAGTATAACCCAGTATAACAACACGGACAGCCCTGTGAAGCACAGCAGCTCCTCCCAGTATAACCCAGTATGACAACACGGGCAGCCCTGAGCAGCACAGCACCTCCTCCCAGTATAACCCAGTATAACAACACGGGCAGC
Source organism: Astur gentilis (assembly GCF_929443795.1). Classification (NCBI taxonomy): domain Eukaryota; kingdom Metazoa; phylum Chordata; class Aves; order Accipitriformes; family Accipitridae; genus Astur; species Astur gentilis. Next base: position 200,357 of record NC_064916.1, on the reverse strand, counting down.
CCTGTGCAGCACAGCACCTCCTCCCAGTATAACCCAGTATAACATGAGCAGCCCTGTGCAGCACAGCACCTCCTCCCAGTATAACCCAGTACGAGCCACTATAACACAGGCAGCCCTGTGCAGCACAGCATCTTCCTCCAGTATAACCCAGTATAACATGGGCAGCCCTGTGCAGCACAGCACCTCCTTCCAGTATAACCCAGTACGAGCCAGTATAACACAGGCAGCCCTGTGCAGCACAGCATCTTCCTCCAGTATAACCCAGTATAACCCAGGATAACATGGGCAGCCCTGTGCAGCACAGCACCTCCTTCCAGTATAACCCAGTACGAGCCAGTATAACAGAGGCAGCCCTGTGCAGCACAGCATCTTCCTCCAGTATAACCCAGTACAACCCAGTATAACATGGGCAGCCCTGTGCAGCACAGCACCTCCTCCCAGTATAACAACACGGGCAGCCCTGTGCAGCACAGCACCTCCTCCCAGTATAACCCAGTATAACAACACAGGCTGCCCTGTGCAGCACAGCACCTCCTCCCAGTATAACCCAGTATAACATGAGCAGCCCTGTGCAGCACAGCACCTCCTTCCAGTATAACCCAGTACGAGCCAGTATAACACAGGCAGCCCTGTGCAGCACAGCATCTTCCTCCAGTATAACCCAGTATAACCCAGTATAACAGAGGCAGCCCTGTGCAGCACAGCATCTTCCTCCAGTATAACCCAGTACAACCCAGTATAACATGGGCAGCCCTGTGCATCACAGCACCTTCTTCCAGTATAACCCAGTATAACAACACGGGCAGCCCTGTGCAGCACAGCACCTCCACCCAGTATAACCCAGTATAACCCAGTATAACAACACGGACAGCCCTGTGAAGCACAGCAGCTCCTCCCAGTATAACCCAGTATGACAACACGGGCAGCCCTGAGCAGCACAGCACCTCCTTCCAGTATAACCCAGTATAACAACACGGGCAGCCCTGTGCAGCACAGCACCTCCTCCCAGTATAACCCAGTATAACCCAGTATAACATGGGCAGCCCTGTGCAGCACAGCACCTCCTCCCGGTATAACCCAGTATAACCCAGAATAACCCAGTATAAAACAACACGGGCAGCCCTGTACAGCACAGCATTTTCCTCCAGTATAACCCAGTATAACCCAGTATAACAACACGGGCAGCCCTGTGCAGCACAGCATCTTCCTCCCAGTATAACCCAGTATAACCCACTATAACCCAGTATAACAACAACACGGGCAGCCCTGTGCAGCACAGCACCTTCTCCCAGTGTAACCCAGTACGAGCCAGTATAACACAGGCAGCCCTGTGCAGCACAGCATCTTCCTCCAGTATAACCCAGTATAACATGGGCAGCCCTGTGCAGCACAGCACCTCCTCCCAGTATAACCCAGTACAACCCAGTATAACGTGTGGCAGCCCTGTGGCGCACAGCAAACTTCTCCCAGCTTAACCCCGTGCTCCCCCCGCCCCGAGCTTTTCCTCCCAGTTTGGCCCAGTACAACCCAGCGCCTTGCCCCAGACCACCTGCTCAGCCCCGTAGAAGACCCTGGCCCCATCCCAGTATCAACACCAGCGCCCCCCCACTGCTGCCCCCCCCCAACCCCCCCATGGGGGAACCAAAACCAGCTGGGGAGGGTGCAGAAGGGGAAGCGAGAGCAGCCTGGGGGGGGGGGGGGGGCACGGTGGGTAGGGGGTGGGGGGGGCACAGGGTTTGGGGGGGGGGGCACAGGGACACCCCGGTCCCCAGGGGGTCTGCAGCCCCCGGTGCATTGGGGAGGTGACCCAGGTGTGTGCCCTCATCCCCCCCCCTCCCCCCCAAAAGACCCTCCTGCCCCGCCCGGGAGGGGTCACCCCGCCCCCGTCCACGTCACCTGTGGGGGTGGGGGGGGGGCAGCGGTGACACAAAGCGATACTCTGCCGCACTTCTCTTTTTCACCCCCCCCAAAAAAAGCGCAAGCGGCCAAAGAAGAGGAGAGCTGGCACGGTAGGACCCCAAAAAGGGGGGGGGGGAGAGGGTCCCCAAACCCCCACCCTGCCTGCGCGGGGGTCCCTGTCCCCAACCCGCATCCCCATCCCCATCGCCCCCCCCCCCCCAGCGGGACCCAGGCATCCACCCAGGACCGAGCGGCAGGATGCGTCCCCCTGCCCCGCCGCCGCTGCTGGTGCTGGTGCTGGTGGTACCGGTGGTCTCATCCTACGGCTTCCGCAACTGCATCCAGTCGCCCTGGGACCCCGGGCTTTTCCGCTGCATCCAGCGCTTCTTGGAATCGGTGTCCGGCGCGGTGGACGACCTGCCGCCGGCCGCCACCTCCCTCAACCTCTCCCACAACACCCTCCGCCTCCTGCCGCCCGCCGCCTTCGCCCGCCTGCCCCTCCTGCGGACCCTCGACCTGGCCCACAACCACCTGGCCACCATCGCACCGGGGGCCTTTGCCGGGCTGGGAGCGCTGGCCACCCTCGACCTGTCCCACAACCGTTTGGTCGCGCTGGCCGAGGGCACCTTCGCCGGGCTGGGCAACCTCTCCTCGCTGCGGGTGGACCGAAACCCGCTGGCCAGCCTGGCTCCCGGCGCGTTCCTGCCGCTGGCCAACCTGAGCCGCTTGTCCCTGCGCGGCGGCCGCTTGCCCGCCCTGGGGCCGGTGGCCCTGGCCGTCCGGCGCCTGCCGCGGTTGCGGGTGCTGGACCTCTGCGGCAACAACCTGTCGTCGCTGGGGCCGGGGCCGCCGCTGCCGCCCTCGCTGCTCACCCTGCGCCTCTGCAACAACTCGCTGCGGGGGCTGGCCGGCGGGACCCCCGGGCTGCTGGCCGGCCTGCGGACGCTCGACCTGTCCTACAACAACATCTCGGAGCCGGCGCCTTTCGCTCGGCTCCGCCTGCGCGACCTGGGCTGGCTGCGGCTGGCCGGCAACCCCCTGGACGTCTTCGGGCTGCTGGAGGTCTCGGACGTGCAGCCGCGCAGCGTGGACTTCTCGGGGCTGCGGCTGGGGCCCGACGGGGTGGGCGAGGTGTGCCGGCGCCTGGCGGGACCCCGGCTGCCGCGGCTGCGGCTGCGCCGCAACGGCATCGGAGTGCTGCCGGACGAGGCGCTGGCTGCCTGCCCCCTCGTCGGCACGCTGGACCTCTCCGGCAACCGGCTGCGGTGGCTGGGCTGCGCGGGGCGGCTGCTGGGGCCGGGGCAGCGGCGGGAGCTGACGGGGCTGGTGGTGGAGCACAACCTCCTGCGGCGGCTGCCGTCCTGCCGGGGGACCCCGGTCCTGCAGCGCCTGTACAACGTCTCGCTCCGCTTCAACCGCATCCTGGTGGCGGGACCGCAGGCCTTCGCCAACGCCCCCCGGCTGCGGGCGCTGCGCCTCGACGTCAACGGCCTGGCGCGGCTGGACCGGCAGGCGCTGCAGGGGCTGGGGGAGCTGCAGGAGCTGCGGCTGGACAACAACCTGCTGACCGACCTCTACCCCGGCTCCTTCGCCGACCTGGGCCGGCTGCGCACCCTCAACCTGCGCAACAACCGCGTCTCCGTCCTCTTCCCCGGCGCCTTCGCCGGGCTGGCCCGGCTGCAGACGCTGGATCTGGGGGGCAACAACCTGCGGCACCTGGCGGCCGCCGCGCTGCAGGGGCTGGGGGAGCTGCGCCGCCTCTACCTGGACCGCAACCGGCTGCAGGAGGTGAGCGCCGAGGCTTTCCGCCCCGTGCAGGCTTCCCTGGGCGTGCTGGACCTGCGCGCCAACGCCCTGCGGTACATCAGCCAGCGCCCGCGCCAGCGGCCGCCGTTCCGGCACCTCCGGCGTCTCTACGACCTGAAGCTGCAGGCGCAGCAGCCCTACGGCCTGCGGATCATCCCCCACCGCTTCTTCCAGGGCCTGACCGCCCTCCGCTCCCTCTTCCTGGCCCAGAACTGGCTGCTGGCCATCCCCGCCGACGCGTTCGACGACCTGGCCCAGCTGCGCTACCTGACGCTGGCCGACAGCAGCGGCGGGATGGGCGACCTGCCCGCCGGCGTCTTCAAGAACCTGAGCCGCCTGCGCAGCCTGGACCTGGAGAACGCCGGGTTGCGCAGCCTGGGGCCCGAGGTCATCGGCAACCTCAGCCGGCTGGAGCGGCTGCAGCTGGCCAAGAACGAGCTGCGCACCCTCGACCGCCGCCTGGACGACCGGCTGCCCGCTCTGCGCTACCTGGACCTGCGCAAGTGCCCGCTGAGCTGCGCCTGCGCCAACGCCTGGCTGCCGGGCTGGCTGGGCCGCAGCCGGGTGCAGGTGGTCTACCTCTACAACTACAGCTGCGGCGGCAGCGGGCTGCCCACCTACCTGCACAGCTTCGACACCCGCGTCTGCTTCCTGGACGTGGGGCTTTACCTCTTCGCCGGCACGGCCCCGGCGGTGCTGCTGCTGCTGGCGCTGCCGCTGCTGTACCACCGTGCCTACTGGCGCCTCCGGTACCACTTCTACCTGCTGCGCGCCTGGGCCAACGGCCGCTGGCGGCGGGAGGAGCGCCGCTACGCCTACGACAGCTTCGTCTCCTACAACTCGGCCGACGAGGGATGGGTGTTGGGAGAGCTGGTCCCCGAGCTGGAACGGGGCTCGCTGCGCCTCTGCCTGCACCACCGCGACTTCAGCCCGGGCAGGGCCATCATCGACAACATCGTCGACAGCATCTACAACAGCCGCAAGACGGTCTGCGTGGTCAGCCGCAGCTACCTGCGCAGCGAGTGGTGCTCCTTGGAGATCCAGCTGGCCAGCTACCGCCTCTTCGACGAGCTCAGGGACGTCCTGGTCCTCGTCTTCCTGGAGGCCATTCCCGACGCCGAGCTCTCCGCCTACCACCGCATGCGCCGCGTGCTGCTCAAGCGGACCTACCTGCGCTGGCCCCCCGAGCCCCAGGCCCAGCGGCTTTTCTGGGCCAAGCTGAAGCGCGCCCTCCGGAGCAGCTACGCCGAGGGCGAGGAGGAGGAGGAGAAGGAGGAGGAGGAGGAGGAGGAGGAGGAGGAAGGCTGCGGGGAGGGCAGCCAGCTGCCCTGGCGCGGCCCTTCTACAGTGTGGCCGGGACCCCCTGCTCCTGACCCCCGGTGATGCCCCACGGCATGGCGCTCCCAGGCATTCTGGCAGCACCGGCGGATGAAGCCGGGGCCGGCCACAAGTGGAAGCGCTGGAAAGGGGAAATGGCTCTCTGCTGGGTGCCCCAAAACCACCAGTTCCCCTCCCAGCACCAAGAAATGGCCCAGAAAGGGGTTTTCTCACCCCAAAACGCTGGCCACGCTTCCCTTCCCGGGCACATCTGGGCCCTGACCCTGCGGCTGCTCTCGCCAGGGGGCCGAGGCGATGCCGGGGGGGATTTGGGGGTGGCCGGAGGGAACAGCGGCAACACCGTGGTCAGGAGAAACAGCCTTTATTGAGCCATGGGGCAGCCCAGGAAGGGGAGCGCCCGCTCGCACCCCAAGAAAGCGAGGACACCCCCCCCGCCCACCTCAGTACAGCCCCGTACAGGGGCAGCCCCAGGTTTCGGGATGGGGCAGGGGGGAGCCGCCCCGCTCCAGCGCCTCTGAGGGGGGTAAGCAGGAGAGGGGCAAGTGCCGGAGCACCCGCAGCCAGGCCTGCTCCCCCAGACCCCGACGGCACCTTGGCTCCGCCGCGTCCCACCAGTCCTCCCAGTCCCATCGCCGGCGGCTTACTGGGGGGGGTCTGCGCTCCAACGACGGCTGCCAGCAGCAGGTGCCGGCGCTCGGGGGCACCGATGGCCGCCCAAGGCGGTGGGAGCCGTGCCGGAGCGCTTGGTGCCGGAGCGGGTGGTGGTGGCAATGCTGGGCTCGGCGCTCGTCATATGGCCAGCCCGGCGCGAAGACCAGCCGGCGCGACGCCTCTGGGCTCCAGGTGTCGGGGGTCTGGGCGTCCAGGCTGGTCCTGCAGCACAGGTCCGGGCACCGGGGAGCAAACTGTGCCGTGATGGAGCGGTGCGGTGGATGGCGATGCTGCGGCGCGACCGGGCTGAAAGCCGGCGGGGCGATCGGCGGCCGGCGGCTCCAGCTGCAACCCTCGCCAGCATCCTCCCCGAAAGCCGCCGGGGTGGGCTGCGGAGCGGCGTGGGACTGCGCGAAGGAGGGATCCCTGCAGGTGCAGCCAGGGGAGACGCGGGTGGGGGGGGAGCCGGGCAGGAGCCTGACGTGGGGCAGGGGCCCCCTGTGCTGGTGGGGATCCCCCCAGGATGGCGTCCTCTCTCCCGGGGGCTGGAACAGCGGAGCCGGGCTGTCGCGGCGTGGGTTGTCCTCCTCGCCTGACGTCCAGGAGAAGGGGGTCTGCAGGGAGGTGGCGGGTCAATAAACCCCCCGGGGGTCCCCCGCGGCTGTCACCCCACTTTCGGACTCACCTCCCTCTTCTGTCCGTCGCCTCCAAAAATGGGGCTGGGGGTGCCTGGCCTGGCGGGGTAGGTCGGGGTCTGCTGGGAAACAGCATAGGGTTGCAGCAGCAGCAGCAGAAAAAGGGACAGGGGAGAGAGGACGTCCCCATTTTGGGGAGGAAAGGCAGATTTTTGGGCACTCACCCTACTCACAGTGGCTTGCAACGGGGTGCTGCTGTAGGGGGGTGTCGTGTCCCAGCTCTGTTTCTGCTCCCCAAAATCGCCCTGCTCTGCACTCCCACCACCACTCAGCTCCCGCTCAGGGGTCCGAGGGCTCCAGCAACCTGCAAGGAGTGATATGGCTGAGATCCAGGGGGGACCACTGCCCCACGCCCCCCCAGGGCCTGCTGTACCTGGGGGCGCAGCGTCTGTCCCCCGATTCCGGTGAGCCAGGAGGAGAGACAGGTCAGGCAGGGCCCTGTGCCGGTGGAGCAGGGCAGCCAGGATGGCCTGGCGCCGCTCGCCCACCAGATCACGTCCCGGAAAAGCCATGGTGTGCCCCAGGATGGCGCGGAGCCGGCCGGCCAGCTCCCGCAGGGTCAGCTCTGCGGGGACCCCCTTCTCTCCCTCGGTTTGGGGTGCCTGGGGGCTGCTCGGCAGCGGATCCTGCTCTGAGGGGTGGGGGTCTCCCTCGGGTGCTGGGGAGGGGTCCCTCGGGAGGGGAGGTTTGCTGGGGGGGCCCAAGTCCTGTCCGGGACAGGGGCTCAGCAGGCGCTCGACGTTGACCGACTTCACCTCCCGGTTGAACATGCCCTGGTGCTGGCATAGGCGGTTCTGGGTGATGACGACGGTTTTGGGGGCTGGGAGGGGGCTGGCAGGGGGGCGGCCCCCCCACAGGGGCAGCAGCCTGCGGGGTGGGAGTCCAGCCCCCCGCTGCCTCCCGCTGGGGACCTTCCTGCCAAATTTGGCAGTGTCCCGCTCCCGCTTGGTTTTCCGGCGTTTGATGCGGCCGGGTCCAGGGCCGGGTCCACTGGGGTGAGGGCCCCTCCGCGGGTGGGGGTCCCCCACATCCCTGATGTCCCTTCTGCTTCTGTGGTGGCTCATGGCACTGGCTGCCAACTGGGAGAACACAAAAAAAAGGGTCTTTTTGAGCAAAGGATGGGCAGAGGGGGGAGGAATGCCCAGCAGGCACCGAGGGTGGAGGTTTTGGGGCAGCCTGTTAATTAGGACCCCCCTCAAGGGCTCCCATTTCCTCCCCAGGATCCTCCCACTATCGCCAGCACCCCCATTTTCCCCTCAAACTCCTCCAATATCCCCAGGCCCCCCTGAAGGGGCCCCCATTTCCCCCCTCAGACCCTCCTCAACATCCCCAGGGTGCCCCCAAGGGCCCCCATTTTCCATTCAGGCCCCCCCAATATCCCCAAGTCCCCCTCTCAAGGCCCCCCATTTCCCCATCAGACCCTCCCTGGACCCCTGTTTTCCCTGAGGCCCCCCCCAAGGCCCCCCCTTTCCCCTCCAGGACCCCCCCAGTATCCCCAGCACCCCCATTTCCCCCTCAATATCCTCAGGAACCCCTCAAGAGCCCCCCCCCATTTCCCCCCTCAAACCCTGCTAGGCCCCCCCTTCCCCCTCAATATCCCCAGTCCCCCCCCCAAGGACCTCCACTTCCACCTGAATCCCCCCCAATATCCCCAGGCCCCCCTCAAGTGCCCCCACTTCCCCCCCTCAGGACCCCCATTTTCCCCTCAGCCTGCCCCCAATGTCCCCAGGTCCCCCTTCAGGGCTCCCGTTTCCCCCTCAGGACCCCTCAGAGACCCCCATTCCCTCCCATTACCCCCCCCAGTATCCCCAGTACCCCCTCACTCCCCCCAGAGCCCCCCGCCCACCTCCGACCACCGCCAACGGCCCGACAGGCCCCGCCCACTGGCGAAAGGGGCGTGGCCTTCGCGCGGCGAGCGGCGGGGCCGGTCCTCGCGCCTCGGCCGTTGGAAACCAGCCGCTCGCGCGCGCGCGCGCGAGCCCGAGGGGGTGGGGGCGTTCGCCTTTCCCGCGCTGCCCGCGAATTGGCCCCCGGCCTCAAGGCGCCCGCCGCTGATTGGCTGGGGGCGCGGCGGCGGGAAGGTCTCGTGCAGCGGGAGAGGGTACCGCAGCTCTGAGGTGAGTGGCGGGATTTGGGCTGAGGGGACCGTGAGACCGCAGAGCCCCAGGGCTGAGGGACCTGTCACCCCAGGGGGACCCAGGGCTGAGGAGAGTGTGAGCCCACAGAGCCCCAGGGCTGAGGAGAGCGTGAGCCCACAGAGCCCCAGGGCTGAGGGACCTGTCACCCCAGGGGGACTCAGGGCTGAGGAGAGTGTGAGCCCACAGAGCCCCAGGGCTGAGGAGAGTGTGAGCCCACAGAGCCCCAGGGCTGAGGGACCTGTCACTCCAGGGCTGAGGGGACTGTGAGCCTGCAGAGCTCCAGGGCTGAGGGACCTGTCACTCCAGGGGGACCCAGGGCTGAGGAGAGCGTGAGCCCACAGAGCCCTATGGCTGAAGGGACTGTCACCCCAGGGGGACCCAGGCAGGTCTGAGGGGACCATGAGCCCACAGAGCCCCGGGGATGAAGGCATTGTCACCCAGAACAGCCCCTGCGCCAAGGACACCCAGTGAAGCCTCAGAGCCCCCACCGAGGTGCAGCGCATAGGGGACCACCACCCCAGGGAGCCCATGGTGCCTGCCCTACTGTTGAGGGAAGGTAAGGACCTGCAATGGGAGGGAGGTGGCTTCATGCAGGACAAGGGTGGAGGACGGGGAGACACCGACCTCCCCCGCAAAGGACAGCCAAGCTGCGCCAGGAGGGGAGGACAGTCTGCACCTTTGGGTGCTGCTCCCCACCACCTGGCAGCAGAAGTCCCCCCCACCAGCTGCCGCCGCGCTGCACCATGGCCCGCGGCAGGCTGGCAGGAAGTGGAGGCAGCTTCACGCTCGCTGCCTCTCTCCCGCACTCTGTTTACGCTCCCGACGAATGTTTTATTAATACCTCTGGCTGGGGTTGGGGGGAGGCAGAGGTGGGGGTGGGGGTTTCCCTCAGTTGGAGCAGGGCCCCCTCCACACCACACAGACCCCACCCAGCAGCTCGTTAGCTTTATTGGGGTGGGAGGGCCGTGCCAAGCGAGCCTCATGCTAACGAAGCGAAGCCTGCAGGGGCGCGGGGGGCGGCACAAGGGGCAGGGGTCCCGCCGGACCCTCGCCCCTCAGGGCTTCTCCAGCTGTGCGTCGGTGGCGTTGAGGCTGCCCACGTCCTGGTAGGTGGGCTGCAGCCCCCGCGAGATGTCCTCGTACATGGAGCATTCGTCCAAGTTCAGCCCCTGGGGAGGGGGACGGGGTGGGGGGGGTCAGGCTGGCGGGTGCCAGCCTCCCCCCGCTGTCCCTCCCCAGCAGGCACAAGGCCCCCGGCTCACCTCGTAGAGGTTCTCCTCCTCGAAGGCGTTCTTCTTCATTTGCAGTAGCCGCTCATTGGCCCACCGTTTCTGTGGCCGCCGAGAAGCAGCAGTTAGCAAGGGCAGGGGCTCCCCTAGACCCCTCCCGCGCCGCCCCCCAACCCCCCCCCCCCACCTCCCTCCCGGCCCCCCCGTGCGCCCCCTCACCCTGAAGAGGAGGAAGAGGCCAGGCCCCACGGCACAGAGCAGCAGCAGGATGCCCTCGGCCGTGATGATCCGGTTCTTGGTGGACTCCTTGATGTTGAGGAAGGGCACAGCCGTGGGGTCTGCCGTGGGGATGAGAGGGTGGGGGTCAGCCCCAGCCCCCCCAACACATCCCGTCGTCCCCCCACGCCCCCACACACTCACCGCGCACCCGCAGGAAAGTGCCGCAGGACTGCCCGGCGGCCTGGTTGGTCTCCACCCGGCAGTAGTAGAGGCCGCTGTCGTTGTGCGTGAGGTGGAGGAAGGTGAGGGTGGCGCGACCCTCCTCGTGCCGCAGCTGGCGGCCGGCCTGGCTGGCCTCGACCAGGGCGCGGGGCTGGCTGCAGTTGTGGCGGGGGCACACCTGGTACCAGGTCACCCGGGCGTCCCCTGGGGCCTGGAACAGGCACTCCAGGCTGAGGTGGTCCCCCACGGTGGCGGTGCGGGACGTGGGGCCGGCCTCCACCGTCACCGCCCCGGGGGAGCAGCGGGCCGTCACACTGCTGTTGCTCTCGACGGTCAGGGGGCTGGTGGACAGCCGGGAGGGGGCCGGCGGCGAGGACACAGTGCACTCGCCCCCTTTGCACGCCGTGGTGGACGCCCGGCAGAGGTACCCTGCGGACAGCAACGGGGGGTCATCGCGGCCCCCCGAGCCCCTGGCATGGGGCGAGGGTCCCGCCCCGGCCCCGCCCCGACACCCCCAGCCCCAGGCCGGTTTCGGTTCCTCCACTGGGTGCTGTTGACAGGAAGCGCCAGGGCCAGGCCTGGCTGTTCTGGGGTGTCTCGGGGGACACGCTGGCAAACGGGGGGCCGGGGAGGGCCGCTGCCTGTCGGGGCGCCGCGCCGACCCCCCTGCCGGCTGGCCACCCTTTGAGGGGTCACCGCTGCCGCGGGGCGCGCAAGCAGCCAGCACGGCTACCCCCATTCGACGTGCGAGGTGGGGGCACCCGCAGGTACCCCCCCACCCACATGCCTGTACCCCTAGACCCCCGTCCCGCCGCAGCCCTGCGTGTCCCCTCGCCTGCCCCTACCTGGGAGGAGGCAGAGGAGGAGGGGGAGCGGGGCACCCCATTTTGGGGGAGCACCCGCCATGTCGCCGCAGCCGCCGTCACCGCCGTCTGCGCCAGGCCCCGCCGCAGGAGATGCGCCCCGGCACCCCGTGCCCGCCCTCCTGGGGGGGCTGCGGCAGGCGGGGCACGCAGCGGGGAGGGCGTCCCCCTGCCCCACCCCAAAGTCACCCTACAGCCCGCCCCAGAGACGGGGGTCTCTGGGGGCACCCGTGGGACCTGCCTGGGGTTGCAGGGGTCTGAGGGCCACGCGAGTTTGGGGGGTGGGTTTTGGGGGGGGTGGGCGCAGGGGGCTCTGAGGTCTCAGGGGCTCAGGGGTTTCAGGTGTTTGAGGGTCTCGGAGGCCCAGAGTCCTGGGGTCTCGGGGTTCGGGGGTCCCGGGGGGGGGGGGGGGCGCGCGCCCGGGGGGGGCGCCGGGGCAGTCTCGGCCTCGGCCTCGCTCCTCCCGCAGGAAGCGCCGGGAAGGGGCGGGCGGCAGGACCCGCCCGGCGACAGGACGCGGGTTCCTGCTCCCCCGGTGCGGCCCGACGGGACCCGCTACAGCCCCGACCGGACCCGTACGGTCCGGTCCGGCCCGGCCCGGTGCGGTGCGGGGAGCGGAGCCCGGCCCGGCCCGGCCCGGTGAGTGCCCCCGCGGAGGCGGAAGCGGCCGCTTCCTGCCGGGGCGCCGGGGCGGGGGGGGGGGGGACGACGACGACGACGGCGGCGACGACACAGGCGTGGGGCCGGGGGGAGCGCCTGTGGGGCGGGGGGCCGCCAGGCCTGAGGGCAGCGTGGAGGGCTGGGGGTGCTTGTGGGGTGTCCCACGGAAGGGGGACACCTGGGGTGCCTCTGCGCCCCACTCCCCCCACCCCCGTGCCTGTCAGCAGGGGAGATTAGGGGGGGGGGGTCCCCACGGTGGGGGGGTCTCACCCCCCGGTTTGGGCTGGGGGCACGGCTCTTGCTTTCCCCATTGGCCTGGCGGTGCCAGGGGTCCCCGAGGCGTTCGGATGGGCCTGTTCCCCCTAGATGACACCCTCACCCTGCCCCACTCCCCGGGGGGAGAGAAGCAGGGGCAACCGCTACTCCTCGCCGGCAGCCCCCCCCGCGGGCCGGGCTGGACAGCGGCCGACGGGGACAGGCCAGCGGCTGGCACCGCTGCCAGCTGGGCCGCGGGGCTGTGGGGCAGAGGTGAGGGGCACGGGGGGTGGGGATAGGACTCGGGGGGGGGGGGGGGCTGTGGGGCAGAGCTGAGGGACGGGGGGGGGACACAACACCAGGGGGGTCCCATCAGCCACGGGGTGAGGGCCGCACCATGGGACAAGGCCCCATTACTGCCGTGGGGTGGGACTGAGGCGCCGTGGGGCAGGGGTGCGTGGAGTTTGTCACGCAGCCCCACGGCCCTGTGGGGCAGGGGTGCGTGGGGGCCGTCGTGCACCCCCACAGCGCCAGGGAGGGGGGGGGCTGGGGGTTGTAGCCGCCGTGCTGCACATCACTTCCTGCAGGAAGCCTCGCTCGCTCCGTAAATAATCTGGGGGCCGCTGCTTTGTTTTACAGCCCGGGGAGACGCCTTTCCGCTGTGGGGCGACGGGGGGGTGTGTGCCCCGAAGAGCCCGGACCCCCGCTGCTGCCCCTCCGCTGCTTGGGGGCTGCCCCCCGCACCTTGGGGGCCGCCCCCCTGCTCGGCAGGGCCGGTGTGGGGGGGGGGGGTTGCCACATTTCCTGCCCCGCCAGGATCATTTCGCCAGCTCGGAAACAGGTAGTGGGGAGGGCCGGGGGGGGGGCGGTTTTGGGGGGTGGGGGGGGAGTGCTGGATCACCCCCAGAGTGCCCCCGCCCCTCCAGTAGCTGGCTGCCCCCCGAAGCGCCGTCCCCCAGCCGGCAGAGCAGAGGGGCGCACGGTTGGGCATATGCGCAGGGTTGGGGGGGGGGGGGTGGTGTCTGGCCCCCCCCGCCGCGGTGCTCTCAATGGGGCCTTTTGTGCGGCACAGAGCCCCTTTGAGAGCGGGCACCACCCCCTGGCCCCCCCAGGCCTTGGCGCCGGGGGCGGGGAGAGCGCCTCCACCCACCCGCGCCCCCAAACCACCCGCCTGCTGCGGGGGGGGGGCCGAGACCCCACAAACTCATCTCAAACGTGACACCCCCCCCCATGACACCCTCCCTCCCCGCAGCTCTGACCCCGTGAGCCACAGTACGAGACGCCCCCGTGCCGCCCCGGGGGCAGCATGGAGCCAGAGGAGGCCTTTAACGGGGTGAGCAGTTGCCCCCTGCCCTGGTGCCATTCTCTGGGGGGACCCGGAGCTCCCCAAGAGGATGTTCTCGCTGGGGGGGCCCCCCTGAATGCCCCCCTCGCACCCCACAGTGCCCCTTCTCTCCCCAGAGCCCGGCGGTGGGCGCTCGTGGCGCCGGCAGCTCCGTCGTGGCCATCATCGGCGCTGAGGATGAGGACTTTGAGAATGACATCGAGCCGGTGAGCTGGAGGGTGGGGGGGCACTGCTGGGGGGGGGCACCAGGCACCTTGCTGTGGCTGGGGAGTCCCTGGAGCCTGACGGGGGCCCCCCCATCACCCCCCCCAGAACCCCGACGACCAGAACAGCCTGTTCCAGAGCCTGGAGCTGGTCCGGCAGCACCCGGCCTATCTCATGGCCTTCCTGCAGCATGTCGTTCTCCAGTTTGACTCCTGCCCCGTGGTAAGCACGGCCCTGGAGGGGTCAGCGCGGCCTGGGGGAGGGTCAGCATGGCCCAGGGGGAGTCACCGTGGTGGGGGAACGCCCTGGGGGGGGGCATCCCTGGGTGAGTGGCTGCACCCCCACCTCCCCTCGAATAACCTCTTGTCTCTGTTCCCCCCTCCCTGCTGGCAGGGGCTGGAGCTGAGGTAAAATACCGGGGGCGGGAAGGTTTGGGGATTTGGGAGGGCATGGGGGGGGGGGTCACCCTGCCTTCACCCCTGCCTGTGTCCCCCCCTCCTCCGCCCCCCAGCTCTGCTACCTGCACGTGGACATGCTGCGCAGGATGAACCCCAAGGAGGGCAAGAAGCAGTTCCTAGAGTTCTGCCACATGTTCCTGGACAAGGCGGGGGTGAGTGCCTCTCACACCCCTGCAGCCCCCCATAGTCCCCCACGGCCCCCCCCACCCCACGGGGGCTTCGGCGTGGGGGCGCCCCCATGCTCACCCCCACTCTCTTGCAGCTACTACGGGTGCCCGTCCCCCACCAGGTGCAGTTTGAACTGGGTGAGTGAAACTCCGCTGCTGGTGGGGCTGGGGTCGCGGCTTGGCCTCCTGCTCCCCCCTACAGCTCCCCTCCTTTTGGGGGGGCCCCCAGCACCCCCCGGCACTCGCCGCCCTGGCCCTTCCTCCACCCGCCGCACCCAGCTGGCTGCGGCTGAGGCCGGAAGCCGCCTGGGAAGCCCCAGCCAGGGTGAGCTCATGGGGCTGCGGTTCCGAGGGGGGGCCGGTAGCGCGAGGCAGCACTGCCTCCCGGGGGCCACCAGCGTCCCCCCAAGGAGTCAGGGGTGGAGGGGGTGTCATCGCTGACGCCCCCCTCCCCGCCAGACCGGACACGTCCCGAGCTGCTGTCGGATGATGTGCAGCGCCGGTACCTGCAGGAGATCCAAGCCTTCCAGGAGCCCGAGATCTCCCGGCAGCTGGAGGACTTCAGGTGGGGGGAGGCCCCGGGAGGGGCGGGGGTCCGGGGGGGGGGGGGGGGGCTGCCAGCTGACACCCCTTCCCGCAGGTCCAAGCGGCTGATGGGGATGACGCCGGGGGAGCAAGAACTGACGGAACTGGAGTCCTACCGCACCCGGGACCACGGCATCCGCGAGGCCAAGGAGAAGCAGCTGGCGGAGGTGCTGTTGGCCCGCCTGGAGGAGATGCAGTGAGTGGGGCGCCCCAGGGACCCCCCCCACCAATGCCGGGTAGCCCCCCCGAAGCCGCGTCCCGGCTTTTCAACAGTCCCCTCCTTCTGCCACATCTGGCGGCCCTCCCCTGCTGGGCACCGGTCCCAGACTGGAGCCAGCTGCGGCGGGCTGGAGGGGGGGGAAGACCCCCCTTTCCTTCCCACCCTCCCCCTTTTCCTGGGTATTGCTCCCGATTGCATCAGCCCCGGCACAGTATAAACCCCCCCCCGCCCCCCCATCTCAGCCCAGTCTGTCCCAGTCTGTCCCAGCACACACACACACACGTCTCCTCACCGGATCATGCTCCAGCACCCGGCACCGACACACCGACATGGGGCTGGCCTACCGGTGAGGGACTGGCGGGGGGGTCCCCGGTGCTGCCACAGGCTGGGGGGGGGGGGGCTGAGGTGTGATTTGGCTTGGGGGGGGTGGGGGGGCCGAGCTCCCTGGACACCTGGTTTCACACTCTTCTCCTTTCCCCAGCCTCACCATTTCTTCCGACGAGGAGAAAAGGTGAGGGAAGCATTTCAGGGCACCAGGGCCAGGCGGTTTGGGGCGGGGGGTGTCTTGGGGGGGGATGCTGGAAGTGTGGGGGGCTGCATGGGGGTTGGGGGGCTCCTGAGGGGCCCTGGGGGTGCTCTCTGCCCCCAGCCTCATGGGGGTCGCAGGCTGTGGGGATATGGGGGGCAATGTTTGTCCCCTGCTGGGGTGGGACCGTGGCCCCCCCAGCCTCTCTCACCCCTGTCCCTCTCCCAGCTCTGCCATCTTTGGAGCGATCGTCACCTACATGAAGTACCTGGGGGTTAAAACCAAACTGGGCGATGGCAAGAAATCCAAATCCAACTTCTTCCGCAAAAAGGTGAGACACCCCATCCCCACCCAGGGCGGGCAGAGGACCCAGTTCCCTCTGACACCCTCCCAATTAATTCCCTCTGGCCCCCCCACCTCCCGCAGATTTCGGGGAGCAAGAAGGCAGATGAGCTGCAGGCGAAGTCACGGAAGGGCTTCAGCCTGCCAGGGGCAGCCCTCTGGGGCCGGGACGCCCACAGTAAGTGGGGGGTTGCCGGGGGGCTCCCTTCCCGCCTTCTTCACGCCCCCCTACCCCATTTCTCCCCACAGCCACATGCCAGAGGCCCCTGCTGTGAGCCTGGGGGGAGATGCCGGGGGGGGGCACAGCCCAGCTCCCTGCCCCCCCCGCCTCGCCCCTGCCGCCTTAGCTACCCCTCCCCGTTTTCTCTCTTGCAGATGCCGATTTCAGGCAAAGCAAAGTCCCTGAGGGCGAAGGTACCCCCTCCCGCCCCCCCGCATGGGACCCCCAACCCCAAGGGGCTCAGCCCCTCAGCCCATTAACACCCACCCCCCGTGGGGGGGCTGAGAGCAGCCCCCCATCATACACTAATGCTTGCCCTGCATGCTGACACCCCATCTCCCACCACCTGGGTCCTCAGGGCGGCAGGGGGGGCTGGATTTGGGGGGGCAGGGCTCAGAGGAGATACTGGGGGGGATGAGGGGATTTTACTGACCCCCACCCCGGCACCCCCCAGCCGAAAAAGTCCCGCACCCCGAGAGGAAGGGCCCAAAGGCCAGTGAGAGGATGGACGGGGGGGCTGCGCGGCCCAGAGCGGGGGCGGCTGGGACCCCCGACCCCCCCAGCGTGGCCGTCACCATCAACCCCCCGCCAGGGGAGGGTGCTGAGGGTGATCCAGGTGAGGGGGGTCCACGGGCTTGGGATGGGGGGGGGGGCCTCAGCATTCCCCTGGCTCATACCCCCCTCCCACTCCCATAGGCTCGGACCCCCCAGGCTCCTCAGAGCTGGGAGACCCCACCCCACGAGGCCTCTGCCCCACGGAGCCCCCCGCCGGCGAGCAGCACCCCACAGAAGAGGGGGCCGAGAATGAGAGGTGAGATGCCTCCCCTCTCTGCTGAGGGGGCACTTGTGCCTCCCATCCCCAGTTCAGCGAGCGACCCCCCAAATCAGCACACACACCCCCCGGGCCGAAGGCTGTGGGGAGAAGGGGAGCGTGGGGGCCCTCTCCTGTCCCCGCCCCCCAGCTTGGCTGCTGCCCCCCCCACCCCCTAACCCGCTCTCTCTCCCCAGAAGACGGATCAGGTTGGTGACCCCGGCCCCCCCTTGCATGCCTGGGGGGCGCGACGGTGCCGGGGGACGGTCACTTTAGAGCCGCCCACCGACTCAGCTAAGTACCGGGCCCCCCCAGCCCCACGGCCCGGCCCAAGCGCCGGTGGGGGGGGCACCCCCCCGGCCCCCTCCCTCCCCCCAGGCCCCCCGGGCTGATGCATGGCTCCACGCCCCCCAAATTGGATGCATGCCCCCCCCCGCCAGGAGATCTCACGCCGTTTCTCTCCCCCCCCACCCCGTCTGTGCACGCCCGCTCCCCCTGCACGCTCCCCCCGGGTGCCGCTCCCCCCGTGCTCTCTGTGCTGCCTGTCCCCGTCCCCTCCGTCCGTCGTCGTCGTCGTCCGTCCGTCCGTCCCAATGGGGACGCGTGTCCGCGTGTCCGCGTCCGCCCCCTTGGCTTCCCGCCTGCTGCGGGGCGCCCCCCCTCCCCTTGCCCCCCGCCCCGCCGCGCCCCGCAGGCTGCCGGGGAAGCTGGGGCGCTCGGAGAGCCTGCGCGTGTACGAGCGGAAGCGTTCCCAGCGCGGCTCGGCCAAGGGCAAGCAGCCGCGCTCCCGCAGCGACGTCGACCTGCAGGCGGCCGCCCACGCCACCCACCCGGAGGAGGGGCCCACGCCCCAGCCTGGCCGCCGCCGACCCACGTAGGTGGCGGGCGCCCGGCAGCCCCCCACCCCCATCCCCCAACAGTGGGGTTTGGGGTGGAGGGGGCACCCCAGGATCACTGCCCAGTCCCCACCCATGGGGTTTGGGGTGGGAGGGTGGGCGCCCTGGGATCACCGCCCTCCCGCTGCGGCATTGAAGCCTCCCCCCCTTCCCTCTCTCCCCGCAGCCTGGAGCCGGGGGGGCCGGGGGGGGGCGAGCCCCCGCAGTCCTTTCTGCCTCCCCAGTCTGAGGAGACTGAGCCGCGCGTTGCGGAGCTGGAGCTGGAGCCGCCGCCCTGGCGGCAGCTCGCCGCCCCCGACGCCCTCCTCAGGCTGAAGAAGAGCGAAGTCAAGCGGCAAGAAGTCATCAACGGTGAGCTCCCTCGTGCCCCGCACGGACCACCCCCCCTGCCCCGGGACCCTCACCCGCCAGGCTGACTCCCCCCCCCACTCCCCGCCTACCACCCTCCAGAGCTGTTCCTGACGGAGCACGCCCACGTGCGCATGCTGCGCGTCCTGCTGGAGGTCTTCTACCAGCCCATGCTGCGCGAGGCCTTCTTCGACGAGCAGGAGCTCTCCAACATCTTCCCCAGCCTGGAGGACCTGGTGGAGGTGCACAGTGAGTCGGAGGGCCCGGGGGGGGTGGCGGCGGCGGCCTGGGGCGGGGGGCCGACCTCCGCCCTGCCCCAGCTCTCTTCCTCGACAGCCTGAAGAAGCTGCGGGAGGAGAGCGGCTACGTCATCTCGGAGATTGGGGACGTCCTGCTGGCGCGGGTGAGGCGCACGCGTGTGTGCAAGGCGCTGGAGTGGAAGGGTTTGGGTGAGCCTGTGGGGCTGGCGTGAGCGTGCGGGGTCCACAGGAGCACGCGGGGTTCACAGCAGTGAGGCCGGTGGGAGCGAACTCACGTGAGCGTGGTGGGATGACGTGAACGAACTCACACGAGCATGCAGGGCACGTGTGAGCAGGTTCACGTGAGCGTGCAGATACACGTGAGCGCGCAGGATTCACGTGAGCACGCGGGGCTGAGGCTAGCGTGCAGAGTAAGCGTGTGGGTCATGTGCAAGCGTGTAGGCTAAGCGTGCGGAGCTGGTGCAAGCATGCACGGTAAGCGTGCGGGGTGAGCGTGCAGGGCTGATGCACACCACCCCCCCCCCCCCGCCCCCAGTTCGAGGGCACGGAGGGCAGCTGGTTCCAGAAGATCTCGGCGCGCTTCTGCAGCCGCCAGTCCTTCGCCCTGGAGCAGCTCAAGGCCAAGCAGCGCAAGGACACCCGCTTCAGCCAGTTCATACAGGTACTCTGCCCACCTCCCACGCTCCAGGACCCCACCGGGGGAGGTCTCTGAACCCCCCGATACCCCGCTGTGCCCCCTCCACACGCCCCCCAGCGCTGTCTCGTCCCCCAGGAGGCGGAGAGCCAGCCCCGCTGCCGCCGTCTGCAGCTGAAGGACATCATCCCCACCGAAATGCAGCGCCTCACCAAGTACCCGCTGCTGCTGCACAACATCACCAAGTGCACCGGTGAGAGGGGTGGGAGGGCCGGGGGGGCTACGCCACACCCCTAATCCCCCTCAACACCCCCCCTTCCGCTTTGTCCATCTGTCCATCCATCCATTTATCTGTTTGTCCCCTGCAGAGGCCGCGGGTGAGCGGGCCAAGGTGGAGCAGGCGGCCGAGTGCTGCCGCCAGATCCTGAACCACGTCAACCAGGAGGTGCGGGACATGGAGAACCTCATGGTAAGTGCCCCCCCCCCCCCGTGTCTCCCCCCCCGCCCCCCATGTTGTCCCCGAATCCCACCCGCCCCCTCACTCCCCACTTCCCCTTGGCAGAAGCTGAAGGACTACCAGCGGCGCCTGGACCTCTCCAACCTGAAGCAGAGCATGGACCCGCTGCTGAGTGAGTTCAAGGTGAGGTGGGGGGGGCTGCTGCGGGAGTCGGGGGGGGACCCACTCCCCCCAACTACCTCCTGACCTACCCCCCCCCGCTCCCAACTCCCCGCTGTCCCCAGAACACGGACATCACCAAGAGGAACCTGGTGCACGAGGGGCCGCTGACCTGGCGCGTCACCCGGGACAAGGCCGTGGGTGAGTGAGGGTGGTCGTGGGGGGGACACTACAGGGATGTAGCGGGGCACCCCGCTCTCCCGCTGACCCCTCCCTCCCCTCCCGGGGTTTTGGGGTCCCCCCCCAGATGTGCACGTGCTGCTGCTGGACGACCTGCTGGTGTTGCTGCAGCGGCAGGAGGAGCGGCTGGTGCTGCGCTGCCACAGCCGCACCATCACGCCCACGCCCGATGGCAAGCAGATGCTGAGCCCCATCATCAAGCTCAGCTCCGCCATGACCCGCGAGGTCGCCACAGGTGGGGGGCAGGGGAGGTGGGGGGCCGGGGGGCTTTTTTGGGGGGTGTGGGGCTTTTTTTGGGGGTGCGGGGCTTGTTTTGGAGTACAGGCTGTCTGTGTGGGGAAGAGGGGCACAGGTGAGTGCTCGCTGGAGTACCACTTCCTGGTCAGGAGTCGCCAGCGGTGCTTGTGGGGCGCACATGTGGGGCAGAGCAGAGTGGGGGGTGCTGGGGTCACCCCAAAATGCCCCCCTATGACAGCCCCCTTTGCTGCCCCCCAGACCATAAGGCCTTTTACGTCATCATCAGCTGGGAGAACGGGGCCCAGATCTACGAGCTGGTGGCACAGACGGTCTCGGAGAGGAAGAAGTGAGTGGGGGGGCGTGGGGTTTTGGGGGGGAGGGGGCACAGGGCTCAGGGGGGTGGGGCGCAGGGTTTGGGGGGTGCTCACCCCACATCTCACCCACCACATCTCTCCCGCAGCTGGTGCGCTATGATCAGCGAGACGGCCGGCTCCCTCAAGCTGCCAGGGTCCCACCGGGCAAAGACGTCGCGGGTGGGGCAGAGCCCCCACAGCCCCATCTAGTGAGCAGGGGGTGGTTTTGGGGGGGCGGAGGGTGGTTTTGGGGTGTGTGTGGGGGGGTGAGCTCTTTGCTGAGCCTCCTCTCCCCCCCCTCAGCGGTTACCGGGAGCCGCTGCTGAGCAGCTCCGAGAACGGGGGGTCCCTGAAGGAGCAGCTGCCCCTGGACGGTGAGCGGGGGTCCAGGGAGCGCAGCGCCGCCAGCCCCCACCGGGGGGCGGCCGCGTCCCACGCGTGGCTCTGCTGGGTGGAGGGACAGCGGGGGTCTGACGGGACAGCGGGGGTCTGACGGGCCGTGCCCCCCACCCCAGAGCGCGAGAAGGACGGGGCGGTGGAGGGCACCGAGTTCGAGGGGAGCCCCGAAAAGAGGGAGGCCGAGCGGGCGCTGGCGGAGCTGCTGGCCCTGCGGAGACCCCCCCAGCCGGGCGGCGAGGGCGGCCTGGCCGCCGCCGCGCTGGGCAGAGGTGAGATGGATGCGTGGCCCCTGCCGGACCCCCTGCTCCCCACCCCAGACCCCCACCCTGCTGCTCTGCCCCAGACCCCATCCCCAAACCTCCACCGTGCTGCTCTGTTCTCAGACCCCCTCCCCACACCCCCACCCCGCTGTTCTGCCCCAAAACCCAGACCCCCACCCTACTGCTCTGCCCCCAGACCTCCACTGTGCTGCTCTGTCCTCAGACCCCTACCGCAGACCCCCACCCTGCTGCTTTGCCCCCAAACCCAGACCCCCACCCTGCTGGTCTGTCCCCAGACCCCAATGTCTGTGGCCACCCCCTCCCCACGGCACTCTCTCACCCTGCCTTCGGCCCCACAGTGTTGGCGCTGAAGCAGCTGCTGCCGGGGCTGCCGCCGGCGGTGGGGGACGGCGACGGGGCTGCCTCACCCCCCGAGGATGCTTGGGGGGGCCCCGGCCCGGCCCCCCCCGAGGAAGAGCGGCGGGACGCAGGCGACGGGGCTGAGAGCGAGGGCGAGGGCCGCGGGCAGCGCCCCGAGGGGGGGGCCGCAGGTATGGGGGGGGGGGGGGGACGAGGTCTGGGGGGGAGGGGGGCACGGCAGGACTTCAGGCTGTAACCACCCCCTCTCTCCCCCTCACAGGGGGCACCCCTAACGGCCCCCGCTCGCCACAGTGGGGGTCCCGGCTGCCTGAGGCGGGGGGGCCCGGGGCTCCCCTGGCACTCCCCCCCCAGCAGGCAGCCTGGCTGGGCGACGAGCTGCAGGGCCTGGAGGAGTCGCTGCAGAGGCTGAAGGTGAGGGGCGGCCGGGGGAGTCGGGGTCTAGGCCCCCCCTAATGGGGTGTGGGTCTGGGCTTCCCCCCCAGTGGGGTGTGGGTCTGGCCCCCCTCCCCTAACGGAGTGTGTGTCTGCTGGGCCCCCAGGAAATCGAGGAGCATTACTGGCAGCTCCAGCAGTTCCTGGCCAAGCGCAGCTCCACCGGCTGCCTCTTCACATGAGGACAGGTACGGGGGGGCCATGGGGCTGGGGGGGCTGTGGCGGGGTGGGAGGGGGAGAAGGGGGCCGCCTTGTGCTGTGGGGTACGTGATTCATGTGGGGCGCGCAGCGAGTCACATCCCGGGCTCGCTGACCGCTTTCTGCCTCTTTCCCCCACTAGGCCCCCCCTGCGGTGGATTCGGGCCCCCCCACCCCCCCCACCCCATGCTGTGGGGCAGCAGCTCGGGGCCGCGGTGCCGTATCCCGACTCGCATGTAGCACCGCGCCGCCGGGGGCACCCCGCCTTCCCTGGTACCGGTCTGGGGGGGCCCTGTGCCTCCCCCACCCCCAAGCTGTTTCTTTTGTTTTTATACATTTGCTGGGATTTTATATAAATATATATATATATATGGGACTGCAGCGGGGTGGGGGCAGCGGGGGAGCCCTCCCGAGCCGTGGGGGGGGGCTGGTTGGGTTTTTTTAACCTTTGTACAGAAAATGGGGGGCCCTGAGGCGGCCCCCCCCTGCTGCCACAGGGACCCCAGACCCCCCCCCCCCACTGCTCTGAGCAGGTGCTGGGCCGGGGGGTCCCCCCCAAAGAGCCCAGGACGGGGTTTGGGGGGGGGTGTGTGGGGGAAACCAAAGAATCTGGGACACTGCCAAATAAACTGTTGTTGCTTCTGCCCCACTTGGTCCTTTTTGAGGGGGGGGGCACGGCGGGGCCCCCTCAGTCGCCTGGGTCCCCCCGTGCCCCCCCCCAGAGGCGGAGGCGAGGCCGAGCGAGGTGACTTTATTGCTTGAGCAGCCGCCGGGGGGGGCGGCGGGGGGGCCGCCTCGTACACACGCTGGGGGCTGTATTTACAGGGGGGGGGGACGCGGGGGGTGGGCAGGGGGCTCGTTCCTCCATCACAACGACGCACAAGCAGGGGCACGGGGGGGGGGGGCACAGACAATATTGCACTTCCAGTGGCGGGCGGGGAAGGGGGGGGGGGATTAAAAAAGGGGGGGCCGCGGGCCCCCCCCGAACAGCGTGGACACCTGGGTCCACGCTCGAGGGGCGTGGGGGGTCTGGACTCCCCCCCCCCCCCAGCTCTGTCCCCCATGGGGTGGGGGTTAGGGCCCCCCCGGGCCCTATGCCCCCATGGGGTGCAGGGGGTCAGGGCCTGGATGCTGGGACCCCTCCCCGGATCCTGGGGGGTCTAGGGCCGGACGGTGGGGTCCCCCCCCATCTTGGGGGGGGGTCAGGCTCTGTCTGCCAGGCCCCCCCCTGGATCCTGGGGGGTCCAGGCGGTGGTGTGTGTCCCCCCCACCATCCTGGGGGGGGTCAGGGTCCCCCGCTTTCCGCGCTGGGCACTCAGCTGCGTGCCGGACCCTTGCCACGGCCGGCGGGGGGCGGCGGTGGCGGGGGGGGCAGCAGCGGCGGCGGGGGGGGGCTGCCGGCCTCGTCCCCCGAGCTGCCGCCGCCGCCGCCGTCCGTCACCTCCAGCTCCGAGTCCGAACCCGGCTCCAGCGGCCGCTCTGGTCCCGGTCCCGGTCCCGGCAGCGGCGGAGCAGCGGCGGCGGCGGGTGGCGGCGGTGGCGGCGGCGGCAGCGGCGGGTAGAAGGGCGGCGGGTAGAGAGCGGCGGGCAGCTTGGAGGCCGGCAGTGGCAGAGCCCCGGGCACATAGGGACCCCAGCCCCAGGGGTACTCGGGCACCGGCGGCCGCCCGTACGCCCCCAGAAGCGCCGGTGCCTTCGAGTAACCGGAGAGACCTGTGGGGCACGGGGGTGTCAGTGTTAGGGGGGATTGGGCCCCTCTCTCGGCCCCCCCGGTGCTGAGTGGCGGTGGGGCTGGGGTCCCCGCCGCCTTCCCGGGTCGGTACCGGGGTCCCCGCTGCCACCCCCCGGTCCCCATCGCGCCCCCGGCTCACCGGAGCCCAGGAAGGGCATGGCCGCCTCCAGTCGAAGCTTCTCGGCCTCGGGCTGCCGCTCGAAGAGGGGGGGTCGGCCGGGGGGGTCGGCGGGGCGAGGGCCGCAGAAGAGCGACTGCAGCGTCTGTGGAGGCATCGGGGGGGAGTGAGCGGGGGGCGAGGGGGGCTCCGGGCGGAGACCCCCACCACCTCCTTGCGCCTCCTTCTCCACCTCGTACCTCGGGGGTGAGCGGGGCGCAGTCGGGGCCGTGTCCCCCCCCGGGGAAGGGTCCGGGGGCCAGCAGCAGCGGGGCCCCGCCGGCCACGTCCAGCAGCGGGTAGTTGACCAGCACCACCTTGCTGAAGTTGCCAGCAGCAGCGGGGCCCCGCCGGCCACGTCCAGCAGCGGGTAGTTGACCAGCACCACCTTGCTGAAGTTGAACTTGTAGGTGAAGCGTTTGCCCTTGGTCTTGTGCAGGATACGCTTGTTGTAGTAGTACCTGGGGGGGGGGATGCGGGGCTGGGGGCGCGCCGGGGAGGGGTCCCCGGTGACCCCCAGGACGGCCAGCATGCCCGCTATCCCCAGTGCCACCCCCCCCCCCCCCCCCGGTATCCTCCAACATCCCCAGTGCACCCTGGTCCACCCCACTACCCCCTAGTGCCCTCCGGGACCACCCACCACCCCCATTGCCCCCCAGCACCTCCGGTACCCCCAGCATCCCCAGTACCGCCCAGCATCTCCAGTGCCCCCCAGCACCTCCTATGCCCCTGGCATCCCCCAGCTCCGCTGCCACTAACCCCCAGCACCCGCTGCCTTTGTCACCAGCAACAAGTTGCCCCACGGGCACAGACGGGGCACCCAGGGGGGGAATTTGGGGGTCCTCTGGGGGGGGGGGGGGGGGCTCACCTGAGGGCCCGGCTGAGCTTGTCGTAGTTCATATGGGGCTTGCACTTGCGGACCCCCCAAAGCCGGGCCACCTCGTCAGGGTCCTTGATGACGAACTCGCCGTAGTCGCCCTGCCAAGCGATCACCTCCCGGTATTCCTCCTTCCGCAGCAGCTCCAGGATGAAGTGCCAGAGTTGGATCTGCCGTGAACCCGGGCTCGACTCCGGTTTGTACGCCCAGTCCGGGAAGGCGAAGCCTGCCGTAGTGGGGGGGGGGGGGGGACGGGACGGTGACAGACCGTGGGTGGGTGACGGACCATGGGGGGGGGGGGGGCTGCGTGATGGGGGACGGTAGATGGTGACCCAAGGAGCCGGGGAGAGGGTTTTGGGGAACAGCGGGGTGCCCAGGACAGTATCCCCGTGGGCCCCAGGTGGCAGCGGGGTTCCCCAGATTGGGGAGGGGGGGGGTGCCTGGAACGATGTCCCTGGGGGTCCCGGGTGACATCGAGGTGCCCTGGACGACGTCCCCGTGGTCCCCGGTGAGAGCAGGGTTCCCCGGCCGAGGTCCACGCGTGTTGCCACCAGTCACAAGTGGGGGGGCCGCGCTGTGTACAGGGAAGGGGGAGCCGGTGCTGGTGGTGGTGGGGGCGAAACGGGGGTACAGCGGGGTCCCCAACGGCGTCCGTGCCCCCCCCCCCCCCCAATTCCACGTGTCCACGGCACCGCGGCGTACCTGGGGTCCAGAGGGCCGGCACCGGGGAGGTGAGGAGCAGGTCGGAGACGCAGCTGCAGTCCATGGCGCGGGTCACACCTGCAAGGGGCGGGGGGGGGGCGACGGGAGGGTTTGGGGGCGCAGCCTTGCTGGGGGAGGCGCGGTGGGGGGGGAGCAGGAAGGGAGAGGGATGCGGGGATGGGGGGATTTGGGGGTGTGGGGATGGGGCACAGGGAGGATTTGGGGGCGCAGGGAGGATTTGGGGACACAGGGAGGATTTGGGGGTGCAGGGGCGGGGTGCAGGGGAGGATTTAGGGGTGTGGGGGGGATTTGGGGGCGCAGGGAGGACTTGGGGGCGCAGGGATGGGGCGCAGGGCAGGATTTAGGGCCTGGGGAGGATCCCCACACCCCCACACCCCCCCAGCCCCCCCCCCTTTCTCCCCCCCCCCCACCCCCCCCCCCCTTGCCCCCCGGCAGCTGCTCGTTTCCTTGTTAGTTTTGATTCGGGTTTTGGTGCTTTCAACTCGGCGGCGGCTCCCGAAGCCGGCACTAACGAGCAGCGCTGGGAATTGCGGCCCGCGGCCACCCGCCCGCTGCCGGCACCTACGCCCGCACGCGGCCTTCGCACACGCATCCCTCCCCCCCACACACTATACACGCAGCCCTTATATGCACATCCATGAAACGCGCGATCCCCTATGCACACATATCCCACCCGCCCGCTGCCGGCACCTACGCCCGCGCTCGGCCCTCGCACACACGCGACCCCCCCCGGCCCCTCTACACACTGCCCTTACATCCCCTATACACACATCCTTTATACGCCCATCCCCTATACACACATCCCCTATACACACATCCTCTATACACACATCCCCTATACACACATCCTTTATACGCCCATCCCCTATACACACATCCCCTATACACACATCCTTTATACGCCCATCCCCTATACACACATCCCCTATACACACATCCCCTATACACACATCCTTTATACACACATCCCCTATACACACATCCTTTATACGCCCATCCCCTATACACACATCCCCTATACACACATCCTTTATACGCCCATCCCCTATACACACATCCCCTATACACACATCCTCTATACACACATCCCCTATACACACATCCTTTATACGCCCATCCTCTATACACACATCCTTTATACACACATCCCCTATACACACATCCTTTATATGCCCATCCCCTATACACACATCCCCTATACACACATCCTTTATACGCCCATCCCCTATACACACAAGCCCCTCTACGCACGTATACACCACCCTTACACATGTGTACGTGCCCCTTACGCACCCCCCCCCATCATACTTCCACCACCCGCGCTCGCCTTCCCCTACACATGTGTACGTGTCCCTTATACACAGTCCCTTATACACTGGCACACGCGCCCCTCCCTCACACGCTTGTACACCTCCGTTACACACACACACACCACCTCCGTACACCACTTCGCGCACGTACGTCCCTTACACACGTTTCCTTTATACACGCCTCCCTCCTACACATATACCTCTCCCTCATACACATACCCCCCCCTTACACACACTCCCCCCCCCCATACCCTCTCCTTACACACAAACCCTGACACGCACAGCACACGCACCGAGACACGCGGACAGCCCTGAGACACGCACCGAGACATGCCGCATACGTCCCTATACATACGACACGCACCTTATACACACCTCAGGCGCATATGCTCCACGGACATCCCTTGCACGTACGGTCATGCGCACCCCTTGTCCCTGCAGACGTGTCCCCTAAACGCACACCGCATACGCGCTGTGCACACACCCTACACACACACCGACGACCCCCCCCCTCCCCGTACACAGCCCCTGCGCAGAGGGGCAGCGCGGCGTGCACACACCCCGACACGGACACCCCTATATGCTCGGATCTTTTATATACACCCCTATATGCTCAGATCCTTTATATACCCCCCCTATATGCTCAGCCCCTGCACGTACACCCCTATACCCTCAGATCCTTCACATACGCCCTTATATGCTCAGTCCCTGCGCATACATCCCCTATACATTTAGATCCTTCACGGACACCCCTGTATGCTCAGCCCCTGCACGTACACCCCTATACGCTCAGTCCCCACACATACATCCCCTATACGCTCACCCACTTCACGTACACCCTTATACATTCAGATCCTTCACGGACACCCCTATATGCTCAATCCGTGCACGTACACCTCTATACCCTTGCTCCCCGCACATACATCCCCTATACCCTCAGATCCTGCGCATACACCCCTATACATTCAGATCCTTCACGTACACTCCTATATGCTCACTCCCTGCACATACATCCCCTACACATTCAGATCCTTCGCAGACACCCCTACACATTCAGATCCTTCAGGGACACCCCAATACATTCAGATCCTTCACGTGCACCCCTATATGCTCACGCCCTGCACATACATCCCCTATCCATTCAGATCCTTCACCGACACCCCTACACATTCAGATCCTTCACGTGCACCCCTATATGCTCACTCCCTGCACATACATCCCCTATCCATTCAGATCCTTCACGTGCACCCCTATACATTCAGATCCTTCACGGACACCCCTATATGCTCACTCCCTGCACATACATCCCCTACACATTCAGATCCTTCACCGACACCCCTACACATTCAGATCCTTCAGGGACACCCCTACACATTCAGATCCTTCACGTGCACCCCTATACATTCAGATCCCTCACATGCACCCCTATATGCTCACTCCCTGCACATACATCCCCTACACATTCAGATCCTTCACTGACACCCCTATACATTCAGATCCTTCAGGGACACCCCTATACATTCAGATCCTTCACGTGCACCCCTATATGCTCACTCCCTGCACATACATCCCCTACACATTGAGATCCTTCACCGACACCCCTACACACTCAAGTGCCCCCCCCACCCCACACTCCCCCCATACAAACATGCCCACGCGTGGGCCGCACGGGGATGGCGGGGGGGGGGGGGTGTGTGTGCTGATTTACCCTGCCCCCCCTCCCCCCCCTCCCCTCCCCGCCCCCCCCCTTTCCCACGGCCCAGCCCCCCCCCCCCGCCCCCTGCATTATTCATGGCCCCAATTAGCGCCCGGCCGCCGGCCCGCCTGGGCTCGTTGTTTCATGACCCGCGGCGATGGGAGCGCGGCCCGGCCCCCCCCCCGGCCCCCCCCCGGCCCCCCCAGCCCGGCCCGGCCCGGCCCGGATCGATGCGGGGATCAATGGGGCCGCTTTGATCCGCCGGCCCCGGCAGGATAACGAGGGGCCGCCCCCGGCCGGGGGGGGGGGGGGAGAAAAGATGGGGGGGGGGGGAGAGGAATTGGGGGGGGGGAGAATTGGGGGGGGGGGAGAATTGGGGGGGGGGGCACGACCCCGCCACCTATGCCAGCGTGCCCGGTGCGCCCCGGCGTGCCCCGGCGGGGGCAAGGGGGTCCCCACGCGTGGCACGGGTGTGCAAGGGCGTGCAAAGGTGGGCACGCGTGCGCAGGGTCCTGCAACGGCGGTGATGGGTGTGCAACGCCAGGGACGGGTGTGCAAGGGCGTGCAATGCCGGGGATGGGCATGCAAGGGCGTGCAAAGGTGGGCACACGTGCGCAGGGTCCTGCAACGGCAGCGATGGGTGTGCAACGCCAGGGACGGGTGTGCAAGGGCGTGCAGTGCCGGGGATGGGCATGCAAGGGCGTGCAAAGGTGGGCACGCGTGCGCAGGGTCCTGCAACGCCGGGCACGGGCGTGCAAGGGCGTGCAACGCCGGGGACGGGTGTGTAATGCCGTGCGATGCCGAGCACGCCGGAGCTGCACCGTGCATGGGTGTGCAAAGATAGACACGCGTGTGAGCACGGGGTCGATTTTGGCTCCAAGCTGCCAGGGGAGCTGGCACCCCGATGGGGGTGTGGGTGCCCCTGTAGCACCCGTATAGAACGTACGTATGGATGGTATGGATGGTGCGTATGGACGGCACCATCTACGCGGCCCCGCCATATAGAGCTACGTGGCCCCGGTATGTATAGACACGCATCCCCACCGTATAGGTGTAAACAGCCCCACCGCGCAGCGGTACACAGCCCCGCTATACAGCCATGGACAGCCCCGCTACGTGCAGATATACAGCCCCACCGTATAGCGGTATACGGCCCCGCCAGGCGAGCCCGCACGGCCGGAGCTCTGCAGGGACGCGGCGACACCGGCACCGGCACGAGGGGTCCGTACGGCGCGTCTATAGGGGAAATGCAGCAGTATATACTGAAGAGGACGAGCAGCCTGTGTGTGCCGTGTATTAGCACACGCTCTGTAAATATTGATAGCGGTATAGAAACAGCATCAGCCTATAGAGGAAGCTTGCCTATATAAATATATTTTTAAGGGGACGATGAAGCTAAATGCCCACAGCAGCTATACATCCCTCTATAGAGGACACCGACTCTCCGTAGTGCCTCTGCCTGCGCTCTGAATAAACAGCATAAATGGAGATATCGCTATAGGAGTCATACCCTATAGCTATTTGCAGAGGGATGACATCCCGCGGGCAGCACAAGCGCCGTGCCTATACGTGCCGTGCAAACACACCGAGGTGAGAGAGCATAGCCAGTACCACACGTCCCTGTATAGCCATAGTATTTATATAATGCATCTATAGGTATTTCTGCAGAAACAACAGCCGAGAGCCAGGAGATCTGTGCAGGAAACGTGTCCCCTATATAATTCAGCTATAGCCAGCTGCGGGAGCAGAGCAGCCGCTGTATGTTGGGTCTGTATGAGATGCGTCCATATAGACAGCTTAAGTGTAGACATCCTATAGGGATGGCTACAGAGGGAATATCCCATCCCCTATATATGTACGTGCAGGCTGTTAGGGCACTGGCATCGATGCAGGAGCCCCCGTCTCTACATTTTCCCGCAAAGGCAGCGTACGCACCGTATAGGTGTCTCTATACTGTGGCCGCCGGGATGCACCTATGTTGAGGGCTGCTGCAGCATCCTACGGCCGGCGGCAGGAACACGTCCCTGCGGACCCTATGGAGCCGACGGGGACAGGAGCGTGTCCGCATGGACCGGGAATAGGGGCTGGTGACGGTGATAGGAGTGTGTCCATACATACCGTGCATAGGGGAACGTGACAGCGACAGCCGCATGTCCATACAGACCGTGCGTAGGGAACAGGGATGGCGATAGCGGTGTGTCCATATGTACCGTGCATAGGGGACGGCGGTAGCAGCGCGTCCGTGCAGACCATGGCGTAGGGGATGAGGCTACGGACTGTGCATAGGGGACGGGGATGGTGATAGCAGTGTGCCATACGTACCGTGCATAAGGGATGCAGACGGCAACAGCAGTGGGTCCGTACGGACCGTGCATAGGGGATGGAGGGACTGTGCAGACCGTGCATAGGGGATGGGGGGACCGTATGGACGGTGCATAGGGGATGGGGGCACTGTACAGACCGTGCATAGGGGATGGGGGACCATGTGGATGGTGCATAGGGGACAGGGGGACCGTATGGACAGTGCATAGGGGATGGGGGGACCGTGCATAGGGGATGGGGAACCGTGTGGATGGTGCATAGGGGATGGGGCAACTGTACAGACTGTGCATAGGGGATGGGAGGACCGTACGGACTGTGCATAGGGGATCGGGGGACCATATGGACAGTGCATAGGGGATGGGGGTACCGTGCATAGGGGATGGGGAACTGTGTGGATGGTGCATAGGGGATGGGGCAACTGTACAGACTGTGCATAGGGGATGGGGGGACCCTATGGATGGTGCATAGGGGATGGGGGGACCATACAGACCGTGCATAGGGGATGGGGGGACCGTATGCACGGTGCATAGGGGATGGGAGGACTGTACAGACCGTGCATAGGGGATGGGGGGGACCGTATGGACGGTGCATAGGGGATGGGGGGACTGTGTGGATGGTGCATAGGGGATCGGGGGACCGTATGGACGGTGCATAGGGGATGGGGACGGCGATAGCAGCGCGTCCATATGGCCCCTGTATAGGGGCCGGTGCCGGTGCCAGGAGCGGGTCCCTATGGCGGCCTCGTGCCCTTGGGGTGGTGGCGGAGGGGGGGGGTCCTGGTGGGGGGGGGGGGGGGAGGAGAGGGGGGGCCCGGGGGCCGCCACATCAAAGCGCTGCCGCCGCCGGGCGGATCCGGTCCCGCCGCGCCGCGAACACGCGTGGCCGGGGGCTGTTTGCGCTCGGCGGCTCCCGGGAGAGTGGGGGGGGGTGGGGCGGGGGGGGGGGGTGGTGAGAGAGCAGGGGAGGGGGGGGCGGGGCCGCCGTAATTAGCCATTACCGGGTGATTAATGCGGCGGGGCGACGCCTGCACGCGTGGGGCGGAGGAGGGGGGGGGGGTGGGGGTGGGCACACGCGTGTGCAAGGGAGAGGGGGGGCGGCTCAGCGCTGACCCCCATGGGGGACCCCGTTTCATAGGACCCCCCCTACCCGGCAGAGGCCGTTAAGGTGCGAATTAATCAACGTAACGGGCGGCGCGTTGGTGACAGCGGGCAGGCGTCCCCTCGCACACGCGTGTGCACACCCGTGGGGAGTGCCCGGCGCACGCACGCGCGCGTGCGGCCGAACCCCACCCGCGACACGCGCCCTCACCCCCCCGCCCCGCGCTCGGCACCAAGCCGTGCACGCGAGCGTGCGACACGCCGGGTCGAACCGTGACGGGCGACCCTCGACCCCCGGCCACCGGCCGGGCCCATACGTCCCCATAGGGCCCATAGGTCCCCATAGGGCCCACGGCCGTCACGGACCCCTCGCCAGCCCCCGCGGCCCCGGGGGTCCCCCGGGCGCGAGATGGAGAATTCCCGGCTGCGCCGCGGTGCCGCCGCCGGCCCCGGCTCCATATTTCTTCATTTGGAGCCACTTTATTCCTGACGCCACTTTTATTTAAGCGTTTCGCGTGTGCGGCCCGACACGCCGCCGCCGCCGCCGCAGAGGGGGGGAACCGGCGGGTGTGACCCCCCCCCCACCCCCACCCAGGACCCAGGGGGACCCGCGCCCTTCGCTCACGTGCCGGCGGCTTGTTCGTGTTTTGGGGGGGAAAAAAGGTGGGGAGGGGGACGGTGGGTCGGTGGTGGAGGCGCAAAGGGCAAGTGGTGCAAAGGCAAGATGCCGGTGTAAAGCCGAAGCGCCGGTGCGAAGCCGCAGAGGTGTAAAGCCAAGAAACCGGAGCAAAGGCGAGATGCCGGTGCAACGCCAGAATGCCGGCGTAAAGGCAAGTTGACGACGCGCAGCCAAAATGCCGGTGTAAAGCCGAGGCACCGATGCAAAGCCAAGATGCCGGTGCAACACCGAGGCGCTGGCGCTAAAGCAAGATGCCGGTGCAAGGCCGAGATGCCGGCGTAAAGGCAAAGCGCTGGTGCAAAGCCGCAGCGGCGATGCAAAACCAAAGCACCGGCGCAAGGCCAAGGTGATGGGGTAAAGCCAAGATGCCGGTGCGTAAGCAAGATGCTGGTGTAAAGCCGAAGCACCGGTGCGAAGCCGCGGTGCTGGCGCAAAGCAAAAGCGGTGCAGGGCCAAGATGCCGGCGCAAAGCCGAGATGCCGGCGCGCCGATGAGGTGCTGGTTGGGGGGAGCAGGGCACCGGCTGTTTTGGGGTTCGGCTGCGGCGCAGGGTGGAGGGGGCTCCGGCAGCGCCCCGGTGCCGGCTGTTGACACGGCACCGACTTGGCACCGGAGGCGGCGGAGGGGCGAGTGGCCCTGGCGGTGCTCGAGGCTGGGGGGTACCAGGGGCGCCGGCGGGTGCCAGAGCATCCCGGTGGTGCCAGAGGGTCCCGGTGGTGCCGTGGGTGCCGGGGGGGGGGCGTCGCGGAGGGTAACGCCAAAAGCCGGGCGCTAATTCCCAGCATCGATCAGGCGGGATGAGAGCAATAAATTATTGTGACAAGATGCAACTCTCGCGCCGATCGATCGGGCGCTGGGCGGCCGCGCACCGGCTCCAGCGCCGGCATCGGCACCGGCATCGGCACCGCGGCCCCGCGAGCGTGGGGCATCGTGCCTCCCCCCGCTGGCACGGGGTCGAGAGGGGCGAAGACTTTTGGGCGGGGGGCGCAGCGGGCGCACGCGAGGGCGCGCAGGGCGCGCGTGCGAGGGCACGTGGCGTGCGCGCGCGAGGGCGCACGGAGCGGGCGGCTGCGGGGGTTAGGAGCGGCGCACGCGAAGGCGTGCGGGGGGCACGCACGCAGAGTGCGTGTGCACGGGTGTGCAGAGCACACGTGCAGGGGCGTACGGGGCGTGCGCCCAGCCGCGGTCGTGTGGAGCGTGCGGGCAGGGTGTGCAGAGCACACGTGCGAAGGCATGCGGAGCACGTATGCCCAGGCACGCAGAGCGCACGCGTCAAGGTGCGCGGAGCACGCGTGCCCGGGCGTGCAAGGCGCGGGCGTTACGGGTGCGCGGAGCGCGCTTGCACGGGCGTGCAGGAGCACCCGTGCGTGAACACGTGCAAGGGCGAGCGGAGCACAGGCGTGAGGGCGCGCAGAGCACGCGTGCCCAGGCGTGCAGAGCGCACACGTAGGGGCGTGCGGTGCACGCGCGTACAGGCGCGCCGAGCACTACACGCGAGGGTGCGCGGAGGGCGTGTGCTCGGCCACGCGACACGCGTGTGCAAACTTGCTGCCGCGCGGGGAGCGTCGTGGGTGTGCAAGCCCGTGTCGGCACGCAGAGAGACGTGTGCAATTGCACGCGTGAGCCCCCCCCCCCCCCCGCCAACCGCCCAGCAATTCGGGGTCCCCCATCCCCCCCGCCTGACGCAGCCCCCCCCCCCCCCCCAGCATGTCGGGCTCTGAGTCCCCCCCGGGTTTTGGGCTGAAACCAGCTTATTTTGGGTCGATGGGGAGGCCCAGCCGCTCCCAACTTCCCCCCCCCCCAACCCTCCCCAGTCCGCGGCACTGGTGTCACTGGTGGAGCTGGGGTGGGGGGGGGGGGGTGCAGACCCAGCCGCACACACATCGCACGCTCGGCGGGGGGGGATGCATGTGCACACGCGTGTGTCCCCTGCATGCAGCAGCACTGAGCCCCCCCCCCGCTCTGCACCCCGGTCACGCGTCGCGCCCTGCGCCGCATTGTGCGGCCCCCCCACACCCCCACTGTAGGGCTGGGGGGGCTATAGGGCTGGGGATCTATAGGGTTGCGGGTTCTGTAGGTTCTGGGGTCTTTGGGGTTGGGGGTCGGGGGGGCCGTAGGGCCGTGGAGCCGTGAGTCTGGGGTCTGCGGGGACATATGGGGTCGGGGCGGGGGGGGCTGTAGGGGTATATGGAGTCTGCGCGCTGTGGGGTCTACGGGGTCTGTGGTGCCTGTGGGGCATAATGGGGTTGGGGGGGGGTCTGGGGGGTCTGTAGGTGTCTGTGGGGTCCGTGGTGGTCTGTGGGGGGCTGTAGGGGGCTGTAGGGGGCTGTAGGGGTCTGTGGGGGTGTATGGGATCGGTGGGCTCTACAGGGGCTATAAGGGTTGGGGATCTACGGGGTTCATAGAGGTCTATGGGGTCGGGGGAGTGCATGGGGTCTATGGGGTCGGGGGAGCCTATGGGGTCTATGGGGTCGGGGGAGCGCATGGGGTCTATGGGGTCGGGGGAGTCTATGGGGTCTATGGGGTCAGGGGAGCGCATGGGGTCTATGGGGTCGGGGGAGCGCATGGGGTCTATGGGGTCGGGGGAGCCTATGGGGTCTATGGGGTCGGGGGAGCGCATGGGGTCTATGGGGTCGGGGGAGCCTATGGGGTCTATGGGGTCGGGGGAGCGCATGGGGTCTATGGGGTCGGGGGAGCCTATGGGGTCTATGGGGTCGGGGGAGCGCATGGGGTCTATGGGGTCGGGGGAGCCTATGGGGTCTATGGGGTCGGGGGAGCGCATGGGGTCTATGGGGTCGGGGGAGCCTATGGGGTCTATGGGGTCGGGGGAGCGCATGGGGTCTATGGGGTCGGGGGAGCCTATGGGGTCTATGGGGTCGCGGAGGTCTGGGGGGCCTAAGGGGTCTGGGGGGGCCTGGGGGGTGGGGGGCCGTATAGGGCCCGGGGGCTCTGGGGTGTGTAGGGGCCGGGGGCTCTGGGGGCTGCGGGGGCCGCGGGCGCTGATGGATTCTCGCACTTGTCTCTTAATCTCCGGCGCCGATCGATTCGCTATTTCCCTTTGTTGCCAGAAACTTCGATCCTGGCCGGGGCCGGGGCCGGGGGCCGGGGAGTGGGGCGGGGGGTTGTGGGGTTGGGGGGGGGCCGGGGGAACCCGGGCGGAGCCGCCCCGAGGCCGCGGCGATGGGCGCTGGGGGGGGACGCGGGGACCGGCCCGTCAGGAAACTTCGCAACTCACCGCGGGGCGGCTCCGCATCGGGCCGGGGTCCGTTTCGGGGAACCGGGAACCGGGACCGGGACCGGGATCGGGATCGGGACCGGGATCGGGATCGGGATGTTCCGCTGCTTCTGCCGGTACCGGCTGCTCCCGGGCTCGGAGCTCTCCTAGAAGGTCCGTCGCATCCGCACCGGGAGAGGGGGTGGGAAAAACGGGGATGGAGCCGGGACACCGGGGATGGAGGGATGCGGGATGAAGGGATACGGGGTGGAGGGACCGGGAGGGAGGGATTCGGGCTGGAAGGACCGGGATGGAGGGACCGGGGATGGAGGGATTCGGGGTGGAGGGACCCCGGGATGGAGGGAGCGGGATGGAGGGAGCGGGGATGGAGGGACCGGGATGGAGGGATTTGGGGTGGAGGGAGCAGGATGGAGGGAGCGGGATGGAGGGATTTGGGGTGGAGGGAGCGGGATGGAGGGACCGGGATGGAGGGACTGGGATGGAGGGACCGGGATGGAGGGAGCGGGGATGGAGGGACTGGGATGGAGGGAGCGGGGATGGAGGGAGCGGGGATGGAGGGACCGGGATGGAGGGAGCGCGGATGGAGGGACCGGGGATGGAGGTACCGGGGATGGAGGGACCGGGATAGAGGGAGCGGGGATGGAGGGACCGGGGCGGCGGGGATTGAAGGATCCGGGATGGAGGGAGCGGGATGGAGGGACCGGGGATGGAGGGACCGGGGCAGCAGGGATGGAGGGAGCGGGAATGGAAGGATCCGGGCTGGAGGGAGCGGGATGGTGGGGAGAGGGACAAGCGGGGCCGGCCGGAGGAGTGTGGGAAAGGAGCGGGGATGGAGGGAACGGGGCTGGGAGGGTGGGAGTCGGGGGGTCCGGGGTGGGAAGGAGCGGGGGGGCTGCAGGGGAGCGGCGGCGGCGGGAGCGGGAGGGAAAGGCGGCGGCGGAGCGGGGCAGGGGCCGGGAGGAGAGAGGGAAGGAGGGATGGAGGAGGAGGAGAGAGGGAAGGAGGGATGGAGGAGGAGGAGAGAGGGAAGGAGGGATGCAGGAGGAGGAGGAGAGAGGGAAGGAGGGAGCGGGGCAGGGGAGGAGAGAGGGACGGGGCAGAGGAGGAGGAGGAGGAGGAGGGAGGGAAGGAGGGATGGAGGAGGAGAGGAGGGATGGAGGGAGCGGGGCAGGGGTGGAGGAGGGATGCGGGGATGGAGGGAGCAGAGGAAAGGGGGATGGAGGGGGAGAGAAGGGAGCAGGGAGCAGCGCGGAGGAGGGATGCGGGGATTCAGGGATGGAGGGAGCGGGAAAGGGATGGAGGAGGGACGCGGGGACGGAGGGATGCGGGGACGGAGGGATGCGGGGATGGAGGGAATGTGGGGATGGAGGGAATGCGGGGATGGAGGGAATGCGGGGATGGAGGGAATGTGGGGATGGAGGGATGTGGCGGCGGAGAGGTGCGGGGACGGGGGATGCGGGGACACGGGGAGCGGGGATGGAAGGATGGGGGGACGGAGGGATGCGGGGACGGAGGGATGCGGGGATGGAGAGAGGCGGGGATGGAGGGATGCGGGGACGGAGGAAGAGGGGATAGAAGGATGCGGGGATGCAGGGAGGAGGGACAGAGGGATGCGGGGCCGGAGGGATGCGGGGCCGGAGGGATGCGGGGACAGAGGGATGCAGGGACTGAGGGAGCGGGGCGGCGACGGCGGCGCGGGGTTTAAGTAGCGGCCGAGCGGGGCCGGCGGATCGATGGATATAATTTTCCTCAAACTCGGAAAATAAAGTTCATCGCTGATCAAATTTGAAAACAGATGTCGCGGCGCGGCCCTAAATGGGCTTCGATCCGGGGGGGGGGGGGACGGGGGGGACGGGAGGCGCCGGTGGCACCCCAGGACCCCCCTGGACCCCCGGGACGTCGGCCCACCGAGAGGTGCGAGGGCCGTGTGAGGAGCGTGCAAGGGGTGAGCGCGCCAGCCCCAGGTGTGAACGCCGTCCTCAGCGCACACGCGTGTGCACAGACACGCGTGAGGGCTGCACGCAGACCGGCTGCGGCGGCGCTCTGCGCACACGCGTGCAAACGTGCGCGTGTGCGTGCGTGCAACGAGGGCGATGCTGCCCGACGTTTGAGCTGCGTGTGCCCAGGGGAGAGTGAGGCCCCGGCACACGCCGTGCCGTGACACACGCGTGCCGTGACACACGCCGTGCCGTGACACATGCCGTGCCGTGACACACGCGTGCCGTGACACACGCCGTGCCGTGACACACGCAGACGAGCGCGGCCTCGCACACGCAACAAGTGTGCGCGCGCGTGTGAACTCCCCACGCCCGGCTTGCACGCAGGTGTGCCCCAGTGGCGGGGACGCGCACGAGGGGTCACGCGTGCCGGCAGGCTGCACACGCGTGTGATCCCTGCACGCGCATCGCAGGCTGTCGCGGCTGCGACCCCTCGTTAGCGGCGGTTAAACGAAGGGGCAGCGCAGGTGGGCTGGGGAGGGGGCAGGGGGCCGGGGCGGGGGGGGGGGCACACATGAGTGACACCCCATGTTTAGGGGTCTTGGGGGGGGGGGGGGGGGGCGTTTCCAACCCCAAAGCCTGGGTTTTGCTGGGGTGGGGGGGGGGGGGGGGCACGATTTGGGTGGGTCCTTTCCCACCCCAAACTTGGCAGAGGGGCACCCCCCCCATTTGGGGTGTAGGGGACCCCTCCCACCACAGTCTCGGGAGGGGGGGGGGGATCCTCCATGTTTGGGGTCTGGGGGAGACTTTTTACAGCCCAAATTCTGTAAGAGGGGGGGTCCGCCCACTCCGGTCTGGGGGACCCCTTCCCATCCCAAACCTCGTGCTCACCAAGGGGTTCCCCCCATTCTGGCTCTGGGACCCCCCCCCCAGTCTCACCAGCCCCCCCCCCATTTCCCCAATTCTAGCTCTGAGGAGCCCCCTCCCACCCCAGCTGCAACAGACCCCCCCCCCCCCCCATTTTGGGGATGGTGGGGAACACTTTCCCACTCCAAACTCATTGGGGGGGGGTGTCCCCATTTTGGCTTTGGGGCCCCCATCTCTGACCCCCATCTCACCAGGGGGTCCCCCCCATTTTGGCTTGGGGACCCCTCACCCACCCCCTCCATTCTCTCTCTCTGGGGGACCCCCTCCCACCCTGACCCCATCTCTCTAGGGGTGCCCCCCCCCCCAATTTGCTCTCAGGGGTCGTCCCCCCCCAATTTGCTCTCAGGGGTCCCCGTTCCCCCCCCATTCCCAGCTCCCCCCCCCCCCCACCTCCCCGCGGCCGGTCGGTGGTCCGCGCGCGGGGGTCCGGGGGCGGCGGGGGGGGGCGGGCGGGAGCCGCGTGTGTTTTCGTATCTGTCTGGTCTCCTGGAATTATGAAAAATACCCCCATCGACAGCGCGGCTCAGCTTCGATTACGGCAGATAGGACATGACAGCCCCCGATCAATAGCAGGCCCGTCCTATAAAGTGTCAAGTAATGAATCAATTTCGACTAAATTTTCCATTTTTCAGGGGCCGTTCGCAGAGAGAAGAATATCCTCTTTTGTAAAGATATTATTATCGATTGCGGCGGCAATTTGACATCAGGGGTAGTTAATTCCACTCAGAATAAAATTGAAAACACTTGAGAGCGGGAGAGAGGGAGAGACAAAGGAGAGAGGGACGGGGGAGGGGAGGGCGGGGGGGGGAGGAGCGGGGGGGGGCGGACGGACGGACATCGGGATGGACGGACACCGGGATGGACGGACACCGGGATGGGGACGGGAGGGCGGGATGGGGCACGGAGGGGGGGGGGGGGGGGTGATAAAGGGGTGATGGAGGGATGAAGGAGGGATGCAGGGATCGGGGGGTGACGGTGGGATGAGGGGGTGATATAGGGATGAGGGGGTCACAGGGACATTAAGGGGCGGTGGAGGGATAAGGGGGTGATATAGGGAAGAGGGAGTGATATAGGGATATGGGGGTGATATAGGGATGAGGGGGTGAAATAGGGATGAGGGGGTGATATAGGGATGAGGGAGTGATACAGGGATGAGGGGGTGATATAGGGATGAGGGGGGTATAAAGGGATGAGGGGGTGATATAGGGAAGAGGGAGTGATATAGGGATAAGGGGGTGATATAGGGATGAGGGGGTGATATAGGGAAGAGGGAGTGATATAGGGATAAGGGGGTGATACAGGGATGAGGGGGTGATATAGGGATGAGGGGGGTATAAAGGGATGAGGGGGTGATATAGGGATGAGGGGGGTATAAAGGGATGAGGGGGTGATATAGGGATGAGGGAGTGATATAGGGATGAGGGGGTGCTATAGGGATGAGGGGGTTATAAAGGGATGAGGGGGTGATATAGGGATAAGGGGGTGATATAGGGATGAGGGAGTGATATAGGGATGAGGGGGTGCTATAGGGATGAGGGGGTTATAAAGGGATGAGGGGGTGATATAGGGATGAGGGGGTGATATAGGGATGAGAGGGTTATAAAGGGATAAGGGGGTTATAAAGGGATGAGGGGGTGATATAGGGATGAGGGGGTGATAAAGGGAAGAGGGGGTGATATAGGGATGAGGGGGTGATAAGGGGATGAGGGGGTGATATAGGGATGAGGGGGCGATATAGGGATGAGGGGGTGCTATAGGGATGAGGGGGTGATGGTGGGATTGGGGGTGATGAGGGTTTAAGGGGATGACGGAGGGATGAAGGCATTAAGGGGTGATGGGGGGAGATGGAGAGAGAAGGGGCGATACGGGAATAACGGGGTGGTGGAGGCATAAGGGGGTGACGGAGGGATTAAGAGCTGGTGGGGGAAAAGGGTTTATAAACGGATAAAGGAGGGATAAAGGGGTGCTAGAGGGATTAGGGGGTGCTAGAAGGATTAGGGGGGTGACAGGGAGATAAGGGGGTGATGGAGGAGGAGGAGGTGATGAAGGCAGAAGGGGCGATGGGGACATTAAGGGGTGACGGAGGGATGAGGGGGGAAAACCGGGCTGATGGGCGGCTGGGGATAAACCGGGTCGGAGGGAGAGGGGGACAGACGGACGAGCGGACGGACGGAGGGATGGACAAGAGGGGGGGGAAGCTGCAGGGGGGGTGCAGGGAGGGACGGTGCGGCGGCCATGAGGGCAGAAGGATGCGGGGGGGCAAGACTGGAGACCCCTGGAATGGGGGGGGGGGACACATCTCGGGCCCAACGGATGTGACCTCCAGGCCACTGTCACCGGTGGGAATTCGCACACCCATCACCCACGCCTGTGACACGTCCCTTCCCACGGGACGGACACGGACACGGACACGGACAGAGGGATGGGATGGAGACCGGCCGCTCC
The DNA here is from genome assembly GCF_929443795.1 of Astur gentilis. Lineage (NCBI taxonomy): Eukaryota > Metazoa > Chordata > Aves > Accipitriformes > Accipitridae > Astur > Astur gentilis. Next base: position 159,113 of record NC_064916.1, on the reverse strand, counting down.
CCATCCTGGGACCCCCACCGGCATTCCACATCCCTCAGCATCCCACGGTGTCCCACATCCCACAGTGTCCCGCATCCCACAGCGTCCTGCGTCCCTCAGCATCCCGCATCCCTCAGCATCCCGCATCCCACAGCATCCCGCATCCCGCATCCCTCAACATCCCTCAGCATCCAGCATCCCACAGCATCCCACATCCCACTGCATCCCACATCACCCTGCATCCCTCAACATCCCACAGCATCCTGCACCATCCCGCATCATCCCTCGGTCCGTGTCATCCCGCCTCATCCCAGATCCTGCGTCCTGCGGCATCCTATGTCCCACAGCATCCCGTATCCTGCAGCATCCCTCAGCGCCCTGCGGCATCCCACAAGCCGCATCCCGCAGCATCCCACGTCGTCACGCATAATCCCTCAGCGTCCCATACCCACAGCATCCCGCAGCGTCCCACATCCCGCGTCCCTCAGCATCCCGCATCCCTCAGCATCCCTTAGCCTCCTGCATCCCTCGGCATCCCACATCCCTCAGCATCCCTTAGCCTCCTGCATCCCTTGGCATCCCGCATCCCTCGGCATCCCGCATCCCACAGCATCCCTTAGCCTCCTGCATCCCTCGGCATCCCACATCCCTCAGCATCCTGCATCCCTCAGCATCCCTTGGCCACCTGCATCCCTTGGCATCCCGCATCCCTCAGCATCCCGCATCCCTCGGCATCCCCCATCCCTCAGCATCCCTTAGCCTCCTGCATCCCTTGGCATCCCGCATCCCTCGGCATCCCGCATCCCTTGGCATCCCCCATCCCTCAGCATCCCTTAGCCTCCTGCATCCCTCGGCATCCCCCATCCCTCAGCATCCCTTAGCCTCCTGCATCCCTTGGCATCCCGCATCCCTCAGCATCCCGCATCCCTCGGCATCCCGCATCCCTCAGCATCCCTTAGCCTCCTGCATCCCTTGGCATCCCGCATCCCTCGGCATCCCGCATCCCACAGCATCCCTTAGCCTCCTGCATCCCTCGGCATCCCGCATCCCTCGGCATCCCCCATCCCTCAGCATCCCTTAGCCTCCTTCATCCCTTGGCATCCCGCATCCCTCGGCATCCCGCATCCCTCGGCATCCCGCATCCCTCAGCATCCCTTAGCCTCCTGCATCCCTCGGCATCCCGCATCCCTCGGCATCCCCTGGCATCCCGCATCCCGCAGCATCCCGCATCCCACACCATCCCGCAGCATCCCACATCCCGCAGCATCCCGCAGCGTCCCGCAACATCCCGCAGCGTGCGGGGGGCCTGCGGGGCAGGACTGGGGGGGGCGGCCGGCGGGAAGGGGAGTTTCCGCCGCCGCCTATTTGTATATTCCGAGCTCATGAGCCGCATTATTCGGGAGAAAATGAATCTTTCATGAGTGATTTGTCGCCGCCCGGCCCGGCCCCGCGTTGTTTAATGTTTCAATTTGGAGGAAGCAAACATTCAATCAGGCGGATTAACTGGTTAATGCCGCCCATCGCTCAAGCTGTCGGCCACGGCAGCGCCCGCCGTGCCCCACCGGGACGGGTCCCCTGGACCCCCGGGCCAGGCCGAGACCCCCCGGGGTCCCCACGGGGTCCCCACGGGGTGCCCACGGGGTCCCGGCTGCGGTTGGGATGTGGAGCGTGGGAGTGGGGTGGGCAGGGGACGGCGATGGGACGTGGGAACGGGGATGGGGACGGGCGTGGGAACGGGGTGGAGGACGTGGCGACGGGGACGGGGATGGGGACACGGTACGGGGGATGGGGATGGGGACACGCATGGGAACGGGGTGCAGGACGTGGGGACACGGCACAGGGCATGGGGATGGATGGGGATGCGTGGGAATGGGGTGCAGGGACGTGGGGACGGGGTATGGGGACGGGGACAGGGATGGGGACACGGTACAGGGGATGGGGATGGGGACGGGGACACGTGCAGGAATGGGGTGCAGGACGTGGGGACGTGGGGATGGGGCATGGGGACTGGAGATGAGGATGGGGACATGGTGCAGGGCATGGGAATGGGGATGGGGACGGGGATGGGAACAGGGTGGAGGACGTGGGGACGGGGATGGGGATGGGGACGGGGACACGCGTGGGAATGGGGTGCAGGATGTGGGGACGTGGGGATGGGGACAGGAGATGGTGACATGGATGGGGACATGGCACAGGGATTGGGGATGGGGACGGGTGTGGGAATGGGGTGCAGGACGTGGGGACATGGCACAGGGCATGGGGATGGATGGGGATGCGTGGGAATGGGGTGGAGGACGTGGGGACGGGGTATGGGGATGGGGACACGGTACGGGGGATGGGGATGGGGACAGGGATGGGGGCACGCATGGGAATGGGGTGCAGGACGTGGGGACGGGGTATGGGGACTGGAGATGGGGATGGGGACATGGCACAGGGATTGGGGATGGGGATGGGGACACATGTGGGAATGGGGTGCAGGACATGGGGACACGGCACAGGGATTGGGGATGGGGACACGCATGGGAATGGGGTGCAGGACGTGGGGACAGGGTATGGGGATGGGGACAGGAGATGGTGACCGGGATGGGGACATGGCACAGGGATTGGGGATGGGGGTGGGGACATGCGTGGGAACGGGGTGGAGGATGTGGGGACGGAGTATGGGGACAGGAGATGGGGATGGGGACACGGCACAGGGCATGGGGATGGGGATGGGGACACGGCAAGAGGATGGGGACGGGGACAGGGGACGGGGCCAGGGCAAGGGGACGCATAAGGGGACGGGGCACGGTGATGGGAATGGGGGTGGGGGGTGGGGATGGGGACGGGGACAGGCGTGGGAACGGGGCACAGGCACGGGGAGCGGGATGGGGACACGGCAAGAGGATGGGGAGAAGGGCCAGGGGACGGATAAGGGGACGGATAAGGGGACGGGGTGGGAACGGGGCAGGAGACGGCGATGGGGATGGTGACAGGGATAGGGCAAGGGGACGGGGACAGGGGAAGGGGACAGGGCAGAGGGATGGGGACGGGGACAGGGACAGGGAGCGGGGCCTGGAGCACCAGGGTGGGATGTGGGGGACGGGACAGGGGGACGGGACACACGGACAGGACGCAGGGACGGGACAGGGGGACAGGACACATGGACAGGACATGGGGACAGGACACACGGACAGGACACACGGATGGGACATGGGGACAGGACACATGGACGGGACATGGGGACAGGACATACAGACAGGACACATGGATGGGACATGGGGACAGGACACACGGACGGGACACACGGATGGGACATGGGGACAGGACATGGGGACAGGACACATGGACAGGACACACGGATGGGACATGGGGACAGGACACATGGACAGGACATGGGGACAGGACATACGGACAGGACACATGGATGGGACATGGGGACAGGACACACGGACGGGACACACGGATGGGACATGGGGACAGGACATGGGGACAGGACACATGGACAGGACACACGGATGGGACATGGGGACAGGACATGGGGACAGGACACACGGACAGGACACACGGATGGGACATGGGGACAGGACACATGGACGGGACTTGGGGACAGGACATACAGACAGGACACATGGATGGGACATGGGGACAGGACACACGGACGGGACACACGGATGGGACATGGGGACAGGACATGGGGACAGGACACATGGACAGGACACACGGATGGGACATGGGGACAGGACATACGGACAGGACATATGGACAGGACACACGGATGGGACAGGACATACGGACAGGACATGGGGACAGGACACAGGGACATGACATACGGACAGGACATACGGACAGGACACATGGACGGGACACACGGATGGGACAGGACACACGGACAGGACAGGGGGACAGGACACAGGGACGGGACATGGGGACAGGACATACGGACAGGACATATGGACAGGACACACGGATGGGACAGGACATACGGACAGGACATGGGGACAGGACACACGGACAGGACACACGGACGGGACAGGACACACGGACAGGACCGGGGGGGGGGGTGTGTGCCAAGCAGCTGGTGCCACCGTCCTGGCACAGCGAGGGTTAATCCAGGCGGACCCCCCCCCCCCATCCCCAATTCCCCCCCCCCATAACTCCCCCCCTTGTCCCTGGGGGAGGGGGGCAGCGGGGTCCCTCAACAGACCCCCCCCTCCCCCACACTTGGGGGGGGGGCTGGGGGGGCTGTCTGGGGGGGTCTGTCTGTCTGTCTGTCTGGCGAGGGGGGGGTGTCTGGCTACGCCCCATTCCTTCCTTAATTGCTCGGCAGTGATTTATGGCGCGGGGAGGGGGGGGGAATATGGAGGGGGGGGCAGTGCCCCCCCCCCCCCCGAGGCTGCAGAAACCGGGGACCCCCCCCTGAGGATGAGAGACCCCCCCCGAGAATGAGGGACCCCCCCCCGAGAATGGGGGACCCCCCCCCAAGGATGGGGGACCCCCCCTCGTTACTATATCGGGGGGGGGGTCTCGTACAGCGCTGGGGGGGGGGTCCCGGTACCGGGGAGGGGGGGTCCCGGGGGTGGGGGTGGGGGGTGGTCCCGGTGGTGAGTGGGGGGGGGGGGGTCCCCGGTACCGGGTGAGGGGTCTGTGCCGGAGGAAGGGGGGGTCCCGGTGGTGGCGGGGGGGGGGTCCCGGTGCTGGGGGGGGGGGTGTCGTTGGGTGGGGGGGGGTCAGCGGAGCGGAGCGGCCGCCGCGCTGATCAATATTCGATTTAGGTGCTAATTCGCCGCCGCCGGAGCTGTCAGCGGGTGATGGATGGGGGGCGGCGGGGGGCGGCGGGGGGCGAGGGGGGGGGGCGCGGGGGGGGACAGGGTTGGGGGGGGCAGGGGGCGGGGGGAGCGGCGGGGGGCAGCGAACAATGGGCTGGGGGGGGGGGGAAGGGGCAGGGGACCCCCCCCCAGTAGCCGGAGTGGGGGGAGCCCCCCCCCTCCAGTAGGGTAAGGGACCCCCTAAGTGGGTTGGAGACCCCCTAACCAGCCCCCCCCCCCCCCCGGGACCCCCTAACTCAGCCCCCCCCACCCACCCCTCGGGACCCCCTAACCAGGTCGGGGACCCCCAAACTGGGCAGGAGATGCCATCAGCAGCCCCTCCTGCAGCTGGGGACCCCAAAACTGGGGTAAGGGACCCCCTCAGCAGCCCCTTCGGGGCGAGGGGACCCCCCAACCAGATTGGGGACCCCCCAACCAGGCTATGGGACCCCCTAACCAAAGTGGGGACCCCTCAACCAAGCTGGGGACCCCCTAACCAAAGTGGGGACCCCCTAACCAGATTGGGGACCCCCTAACCAGGCTGGGGACCCCCCAACAAAAGTGGGGACCCCCTAACCAAGTTGGGGACCCCCTAACCAGATTGGGGACCCCATAATCAGGCTGCGGATCCCCCCAACCAGATTGGGGACCCCCTAACCAAAGTGGGGACCCCCTAATCAGGCTGGGACACGCTATGGGACCCCCAAATTAGGTTGGGGAACCCCTAACCAGGCTGGGCACCCCCTAACCAAAGTGGGGACCCCCTAACCAGATTGGGGACCCCCCAACCAGATTGGGGACCCCCTAACCAAAGTGGGGACCCCATAATCAGGCTACGGGACCCCCCAACCAAGCTGGGGACCCCCTAACCAGGCTGGGGACCCCCCAACCAGATTGGGGACCCCTCAACCAAGCTGGGGGCCCCCTAACCAGATTGGGGACCCCCTAACCAGGCTGGGGACCCCATAATCAGGCTATGGGACCCCCTAACCAGATTGGGGACACCCCAACCAAAGTGGGGACCCCCTAACCAGGCTGGGACACGCTATGGGACCCCCAAATTAGGTTGGGGACCCCCTAACCAGGCTGGGCACCCCCTAACCAAAGTGGGGAACCCCCAACCAGATTGGGGACCCCTTAACC
>NC_064916.1:0-147500 GCF_929443795.1 Astur gentilis | reverse complement strand
ATAACCCTAAACCGAGGCCCTAACCCTAAGACAACACCCTAACCCTAAATCAACACCAAAACCCAACACTCTAAGCCTAAATGAACACCCTAAGGCAAGGCCCTAACCCTAAGTCAACACTCTAACACCACACCCTAACACTAATTCAACACCCTAAGGCCACACCCTAACGCTAATTCAACACCCTAAGGCCACACCCTAACGCTAATTCAACACCCTAAGGCCACACCCTAACGCTAATTCAACACCCTAAGGCCACACCCTAAGGCAAGGCCATAACCCTAAATCAACAACCCAAGGCAACGCCCTAACCGTAAGGCGACGCCCTAACCCTAAGGCAATACCCTAAGGCTATGCGCTAACCCTAAGGCAACATCCTATGCCAATACCCTAACCCAACACCCTAACCCTAGGGCGACGCTCTAACCCTAAGGCAACACCCTAAAGCAACGCCATAAGCCTAAGGCAACACCCTAACCCAACACCGTAACAGCCATAACCTTTAACCCTGACCCCTAACCTTAACCCTAATGACCCTGACCCTAACCCCTAACTCCCTAAACCCCTGACCCTAATGACCCTCACCTGACAGCTCAAGCCCGCACCCTAACCCCTAACCCGACACATTAACCCTAGGGTGACGCACTCCCCCTGACCCCTAACAGAACACCCTTACCCTAACCTGGAAACGTAATCCTAACCAGACACCCTAAACCAACAGCCTAACCCTAACATGACACCCTAAACCTAAGCTCTAAACCTAAACTGACAACCTAATCCTAACCCTTTGACAGCTGACCCGTGACTGTTGACCCCTGACCCCCATGAAGTTTGACCCTAGGCACTGTGAGCTTTGAGCACTGACCATGCTGACCTTAGACCTTGACCCCATGACATTTGACCACCTCCCCCATACGCTCCTATTGCTGTTGCACCTACCCCTGACTCCAGATCCCCAGGCAGAGCAGCTCCAAGCCAAACGCGCCCACGCACACCACACAAAATGTAGCAACGAGGCGATTCAAAGAGAGACAGAAAACTCTCCGCAAGAAAAATGACTCCCGGACGGGAGCTGCCAGCCGGCAAGATGAACTACGGCGTCGAAGACCACAAAGGCAGGAGCCTCGACGACGGCCCCGAAGAATAAGAGGCAAAAGGAACGGCCCGTTACAAGATGGTACCGTCACGACCCAGATCGTGGACGCGCAAGAAGCCTGTCATCGAGACCTAGGAACGTCAAGGTGGGGGAAAGAACTCCCGTCCAGAGACAACGCGCATGGCTAGAGAGCAGAGCTGACAAAGCAGCCCACAAGAGCGCCGCAAAAGAGAACCGGCGGGAACCTTCCAACGCCGATCCACGCTTCCGACCTCCGAGCGCAAGAAAAGCGGCACCCGACTGGGACGGTGCCGATGAGTAAGGCCGTTCGAGACCCTAGGGACTGCTCCCAAAGCGCACGCCACATCCCCGAGGGCAAAGACCGACGACGGCATCGAGACCCGAACAAGGTCGAAGGCACGCAAGACAGACTACACAAACTACACACTACCACAGACACAGGCCGCAACTGCCCTGCCCGGCACGCACTGGTCTCAGGCTGAAAAGCCCAACGCTCCATTAAACCTTAGCAAACATGAAAGTTCCTGCCCTCCTACTCTAACTTTGAAACCCCTCCCGGCACTTCCCAGCTCTGTCCCTCCCTCCCTCCTGGCCGCTCCCCAGCCCGCGTCCCTCACCTTACCTTTCAGAGGGCCGAGGGTACGAATCCAGCCCCCGCACAAATCACATGGGCGAACTGGGACCGTCCGGCAGTCGCCAGCTTCCTCTTCGTCATCTGCAGTTAAGACGGTGAAAAAAACCAACCACCACCAACACCAGCAGAAGAGGCAGCAAATAACCCATCAGCCAACACCAGCTACTTTGCCAAAAGCCCACTTCTTCACAGGCCCACCACAGTGTTACGCTTACCTGCTCTTTCCAGGGTCACAGCCTGCGGCCATCTTCTCTCAGGGTACCTGACAAAGGAAGACGCACAGATTTAGCACAGCCCTCGCGAGAAGGCACCGGCCCCACGCTCCTCCGCCCTAAGGCGCAGCTCGCCTCAGACGCTCGTCCCGTTCCAACGATGGCCCGCGCAGCGCCTGCAAAACAAAAGGGAAACGCTTAACTGAGCAACCACCCAATACCATGATATTCAACACGGACCCAGCCCACACCCACCTCACCTCCTCAGACGGCATGTCGGCCTGCGGCTCCACCCCAACCCTGACGTGACTCCCTAACCCTAAGCTCAAATGCTAAACTGACAACCTAATTCTAAGCCCTTGACAGCTGAGCTGTGACTGTTGACCCCTGACCCCCATGAAGTCTGGCCCTAGGCAGGCACTGTGAGCTTTCACCAGTGACCATGCGGACCTTTGACCCTGACCCCATGACATTTGACCACCTCCCCCATACGCTCCTATTGCTGTTGCACCTACCCCTGACTCCAGATCCCCGGGCAGAGCAGCTCCAAGCCAAACGCGCCCACGCACACCACACAAAACGTAGCAACGAGGCGATTCAAAGAGAGACAGAAAACTCTCCGCAAGGAGAACGACCCCCGGACGGGAGCTGCCAGCCGGCAAGATGAACTACGGCATCGAAGACCACGAAGGCAGGAGCCTCGACGACGGCCCCGAAGAATAAGAGGCAAAAGGAACGGCCCGTTACAAGATGGTACCGTCACGACCCAGATCGTGGACGCGCAAGAAGCCTGTCATCGAGACCTAGGAACGTCAAGGTGGGGGAAAGAACTCCCGTCCAGAGACAACGCGCATGGCTAGAGAGCAGAGCGGACAAAGCAGCCCACAAGAGGGCCGCAAAAGAGAACCGGGGGGAACCTTCTGACGCCGATCCACGCTTTAGACCTCCGAGCGCAAGAAAAGCGGCACCCGACTGGGACGGTGACGATGAGTAAGGCCGTTCGAAACCCTAGGGACTGCTCCCAAAGCGCACGCCACGCTCCCCGAGCGCAAAGACTGATGACGGCGCCGAGTCCCGAACAAGGTCGAAGGCACACAAGACAGAGTACACAAACTACACACCACCACAGACACAGACCGGAACTGCCCTGCCCAGCATGCGCTGCTCTAGAGCTGAAAAGTGACGCGCTCCCTTCACCTGCCCACAGAGGACTGCTCCTGCCCTCCTACTCTACTTTAAAACCGCTGCCAGCACTTCCCAGCTCTGTCCCTCCCTCCCTCCCGGCCGCTCCCCAGCCCATGTCCCTCACCTTACCTTTCAGAAGGCCAAGGGTACAAATCCAGCCTCCGCACAACTGACATCGGCTAACTGGGACCATCTGGCAGTCGGCAGGTTCCTCTTCCTCGTCTGCAGCGAAGACAGTCAAAAAAAACCAAACCACCACCAACACAATCAGAAGAGGCAGTAAGTAACCCATCAGCCAACACCAGGTACTTTCCCAACAGCCCACTTCATCACACACACACCACAGTGTTATGCCTACCTGCTCTTTCCAGGGTCACCCCCTGCAGCCATCATCTCTCAGGGTACCTGACAAAGCAAGACACACAGAATTAGCACAGCCCTCGCAAGAAGGCACCGGCCCCACGCTCCTCCTCTCTAAGACACAGCTCGCCTACAACACTAGTGCCGTTCCAAAGCTGGCCCGCACAGTGCCTGCAAAACAAAAGGTAAAGAACCAAATGAGCAACCACCTAATACTTTGATATTCAACACGGACCCAGCCGACAACCACCTCAGTTCTCAGGCTGTACATTGCCCTGCGTCTTCACCCCTCTGAGGTTACATGCACCACCTGGAAAAACCAGAGATGCATGCCGAGAGGCTGCCCGAAACTGCGGCCTGCCCGGTCTGATTCGCAACTCCCTCTCCCTTACCTTGGCTGCTCAACTACCCCGCTCTGTCATCAAGAAATTTCCACGTCAAGGCATGCGTACCATCTGCAAAAAACACAAACGAGATGCTTTCAACTTTGCCAACAATACAACACCCCCAAAAGAACAGTTCCTTTAACCCAGCAGTCAGGACTCACCTTGCCCGAGTCACCTCGGCTACCCATGGCCTGCTTCGCTCCTTGCAAGAGCAAGATAGCCTCCAGAACAGAAGGTAAATGCTGAACCGGGCAGCCCCAAAATACTTTGCTATTCAACACCAACCCGCCCAACGACCACCTCACCTTCTCGGACCGGCATGTAGCTTAGGAGGAGACCTTTCAGTGCACTTCATGATACATAAAGTGTGCCCATAAGAAACCTGCAGAGGGACTTTTTACAAGGGTGTACAGCCATAGGACAAGGCGGTAACGACTTTAGTCCTAAAGAGGGTACATTTAGTTTAGGCATTAGAAAGACGTTTCTCATTAGGGGTGGCGAGGCACTGGAACACGTTGCCCAGAGAACCTGCGGGTGCTCCCTCCCTGGAAGCATTCAAGGCCATGTCAAATGTGGCTTTTAGCAACCTGGTCTCACAGAAGGTGTCCCTTGAAGGGAAGGGGAGTTGAACTTCCAAACCATTCTATGATTCTATGACATTCAAATCCCACTGTAAAACTCCTCTGACAATGGCTGGTGAACCCTCCTCCCTTTCCCAGCAGTCCCAAAACTTAAGAAACCCCTTTTCTTCTCCTCAACACTCAGGAAAGGAACCCCACTGCTTCCTGACATCTCCTGCCCTCAATCTGCACTCCTGAACCCCCTTCAGTGCCTACTCCTCAGGAGACACTCTTCTGAGCCACATCCCAAATTCTGGGGGCATCCCCTAACCTACAGCTTCAGAGAGACTCTGACCTCTGCTCCATGCCCACAAAATAAAGTCAAGTCCCAAGGCTTGCAATCTATGAGGGGCCTGCCACCAGCTGCAAGGATTCTAGGGACAACTTGGCATTCTGTGGGCAATGAGGAAAGGCCATGAGGCATCCCAGACCCTGAAAGCCATTCTACCTCACGGCCCTGCTGCTTTCTTCAGTAGTACTAAAACTCCATATACAAATACATACAAGATGCTCACCCTAACCCCTGCTAAACAACATCACCATCATTCCTCTTAAGACAGATATCATCAACTGACACAGTATACAGCAGAACTGGTGAAAAAACAAGGTTCAATTTTCACTACAGTTGGAAATACCAGGAAAACACAATGCATCAATTAAAAAAAAACAAAAAAAAGAAAACAAACAAAGCCTACTATGAAACCATCTTTCTACCCCTGAACACTCAAAACAAAACTACTGACCTGAACAAAAGAAAGAAAAAAAAAGCTGCATACAAGTGTTACTTTCTACCACACATGCTGCTGAACCTTGACTGGTCCTAAAGCTCTTACCTCAGGCAGACAGCTCTTCCCAGAGGGCTGAGCCAACTCAAAAGCTGCAAAGCACTCAAGGAAGAGCTGAGCACCAACACCAGAGAAACCCAGAGGCACAATGAGCTCCCCCAGCAGAGGCTGTGGCTCAAATACCCACGAGGCCCCGCCGACCACCCTTAGCACAATCACCTGGGAAAGGGGAAGGGCAAACCACCAGAAGTTATAGACTCAGCTGCAGGGGCAGCAGTACTGTTCTCACCTGCCTTAAATTTACAGCAAATGAGACCCTGAACAGAGAAAGTAACCCCCCCAGGAAATGGCACTACTTGCTCCTGTGCTACAGCTACACCTATTGCATCAGCAATGGGACCAGGTCAGGAATTAAACTTAACTTGTCTGGGAGGTAGATAAAAAAACCCATAGATGGCCTTCTAAATTAGGTAGATGACCTTCTAAACAAGAGATGCTTTCAACTCAGCCAACAACAGGACGCTTTAAAGGAACAGTTCCTTTAACCCAGCAGTCACAACTCGCCTTACCCGACTCACCTCCGCTACCCATGGCCCGCTTCACTCCTTGCTTGCGACCTTCCACATACAAAAAAAAAAAAACACGCTCAGCTAGTCCTAGTGCCACCAGCCACATATTCCGTCCGATTCCTCTCACGGACCCAGCTTCTTATGCTCCGCTCCCCTCCTCCATCACACACAGCTTATCCCTTGGCATCTGAAAAAAATCCCATATTGAAAGACTCACCTGGCTGCAGAGCAAGAGCTTCACAATTCCAGAGGTCTTGATTCCATCTACGAAGACCATCTGGAGTGCAACTACAGCCTGCCCTGTGAGAAAAAGAAAAAAAATAAGAAAAGGCCAAAACTTTAAGCCTTTCCCATGCAAGACATAACACCTCAGAGACTCAAATCTGCTTCATTAAACCTCAACAGCCCACACCACACAGCTCCAATCACCTCTGTAAAACACTGTCAATGTGGCCGTCCAAAAAACCCACCAACAGATACCCAATCTCAGATGACTTGACAACCCTTGCCTAAACAATCAAGGCAAATCAATGTTACACCCAGAGACTCCTATAGGTGTTGCACCTAGCCCTGACTCCAGGTCACCGGACAGAGGAGCTCCAAGCCAAACGCACCCACGCATACAACACAAAACGTAGCTACGAGTTGATTCAAAGAGAGAGAGAAAACTCTCGACAAAAAGAATGACTCCCAGACGGGAGCTGCCAGCCGGCAAGATGACCTATGGCGTCCAAGACCACGAAGCCGGGAGCCTCGACAACGGCCCCAAAGAATAAAAGGCAAAAGGAACGGCCCGTTACACAATGGTACCGTCACGACCGAGATCATGGATGCGCAAGAAGCCTGTCATCAAGACCTAGGAAACCTAGGAATGTCAAGGTGTGGAGAGGAACTCCCATTTCGAGACAACACACGGCTAGAGAGCAGAGCTGACAAAGCAGCCCAGAACAGTGCCACAAAAGAGAACCGGCAGGAACGTTCCAAAGCCGATACACGCTTTAGACCTCCAAGCGCAAGAAAAGCGGCACCCGACTGGGACGGTGCCGATGAGGAAGGCCATTCGAAACCCTAGGGACTGCTCCCAAATCGCACGCCACGCTCCCCAAGCGCAAAGACCGACGACGGCGTCGAGACCCGAACAATATGGAAGGCACGCAAGACAGAGTACGCAAACTACACACCACCACAGACACAGGCCAGAACTGGCCTGCGCAGCACGCGCTGGTCTCGGGCTGAAAAGCGACCTGCTCCCTTCCCCTGCCCACACAGGACGGCTCCTGCCCTCCTACTCTAACTTTGAAACCCCTCCCGGCACATCCCAGCTCTGTCCCTCCCAGCCGCTCCCCAGCCCACATGCCTCACCTTAACTTTCAGAGGGCCGAAGGTACGAATCCAGCCCCCGCACAAATCACATGGGCGAACTGGGACCATCCGGCAGTCGCCAGGTTCCTCTTCATAGTCTCCAGTGAAGACAGTGAAAAAAACAACCACCACCAACACCAGCAGAATAGGCAGCAAGTAACCCATCAGCCAACACCAGCTACTTCGCCAAAAGCCCGCTACATCACGCCCACCACAGTGTTACGCGTACCTGCTCTTTCCAGGGTCACACCCTGCGGCCATCATCTCTCAGGGTACCTGACAAAGGAAGACGCACAGAATTAGCACAGCCCTTGCGAGAAGGCACTGGCCCCACGCTCCTCCGCCCTAAGGCGCAGCTCGCCTCAGACGCTCGTCCCGTTCCAACGATGGCCCGCGCAGCGCCTGCAAAACAAAAGGGAAACGCTTAACTGAGCAACCACCCAATACCTCTATATTCAACACGGACCCAGCCCACACCCACCTCACCTCCTCGGACCGCACGTCGGCCTGCGGCTCCACCCCAACCCTGACGTGACTCCCTAACCCTAAGCTCAAATGCTAAACTGACAACCTAATTCTAAGCCCTTGACAGCTGAGCTGTGACTGTTGACCCCTGACCCCCATGAAGTCTGGCCCTAGGCAGGCACTGTGAGCTTTCACCAGTGACCATGCGGACCTTTGACCCTGACCCCATGACATTTGACCACCTCCCCCATACGCTCCTATTGCTGTTGCACCTACCCCTGACTCCAGATCCCCGGGCAGAGCAGCTCCAAGCCAAACGCACCCACGCACCACACAAAACGTAGCAACGAGGCGATTCAAAGAGAGACAGAAAACTCTCCGCAAGAAGAATGACCCCCGGACGGGAGCTGCCAGCCGGCAAGATGAACTACGGCATCGAAGACCACGAAGGCAGGAGCCTCGACGACGGCCCCGAAGAATAAGAGGCAAAAGGAACGGCCCATTACAAGATGGTACCGTCAAAACCGAGATCGTGGACGCGCAAGAAGCCTGTCATCAAGACCTAGGAACATCAAGGGGCGGGGAAGAAGTCGTGTTCCGAGACAACACACGGCTAGAGAGCAGAGCTGACAAAGCAGCCCACAAGAGCGCCGCAAAAGAGAACCGGCTGGCACCTTCCGACGCCGATCCACGCTTTAGACCTCCGAGCGCAAGAAAAGCGGCACCCGTCTGGGACGATGCCGATGAGTAAGGCCGTTCGAAACCCTAGGGACTGCTGCCAAAGCGCACGCCACGCTCCCCGAGGGCAAAGACCGACGACGGCGTCGAGACCCGAACAAGGTCGAAGGCACACAAGACAGACTACACAAACTACACACCACCACAGGCACAGGCCGGAACTGCCCTGCCCGGCACGCGCTGGTCTCGGGCTGAAAAGCGACCCGCTCCCTTCACCTGCCCACAGAGGACGGCTCCTGCCCTCCTACTCTAACATTAAAACCCCTCCCGGCACTTCCCAGCTCTGTCCCTCCCTCCCTCCCTCCCGGCCGCTCCTCGGCCCGCATCCCTCACCTTACCTTTCAGAGGGCCGAGGGTACAAATTCAGCCTCCGCACAAATCACATGGGCGAACTGGGACCGTCCGGCAGTCGCCAGGTTCCTCTTCATCATCTGCAGTGAAGACGGTGAAAAAAACAACCGCCACCTACACCAGCAGAAGAGGCAGCAAGTAACCCGTCAGCCAACACCAGCTACTTTACCAAAAGCCCACTTCATCACACACACACACCACAGTGTTATGCTTACCTGCTCTTCCAGGGTCACACCCTGCGGCCATCTTCTCTCAAGGTACCTGAGAAAGCAAGACGCACAGAATTAGCACAACCCTCGCGAGAAGGCACCGGCCCCACGCTCCTCCGCCCTAAGGCGCAGCTCGCCTCAGATGCTCGTCCCGTTCCAACGATGGCCCGCGCAGCGCCTGCAAGACAAAAGGGAAACGCTTAACTGAGCAACCACCCAATACCTCGATGTTCAACACGGACCCAGCCCACACCCACCTCACCTCCTCAGACCGCATATGGGCCTGCGGCTCCACCCCAACCCTGATGTGACACCCTAACCCTAAGCTCTAATCCTAAACTGACAACCTAATCCTAACCCCTTGACAGCTGACCTGTGACTGTTGACCCCAGACCCCCATGAAGTCTGGCCCTAGGCAGGCACTGTGAGCTTTGACCACTGACCATGCTGACCTTAGACCTTGACCCCGTGACATTTGACCACCTCTCCCATACGCTCCTATTGCTGTTGCACCTACCCCTGACTCCAGATCCCCGGGCAGAGCAGCTCCAAGCCAAACGCGCCCACGCACACCACGCAAAACATAGCAACGAGGCGACTCAAAGAGAGAGAAAACTCTCCGCCAGAAGAATGACTCCCAGACAGGACCTGCCAGCCGGCAAGATGACCTACGGCGGCCAAGACCACGAAGCCAGGAGCCTCGACGACGGCCCCGAAGAAGAAGAGGCAAAAGGAACTGCCCATTACAAGATGGTACCGTCAAAACCGAGATCGTGGACGCGCAAGAAGCCTGTCATCATGACCTAGGAACGTCAAGGGGCGGGGAAGACCTCCCCTTCCGAGACAACGCACGGCTAGAGAGCAGAGCTGACAAAGCAGCCCACAAGAGCGCCGCAAAAGAGAACCGGCGGGCACCTTCAAACGCCGATCCACGCTTTAGACCTCCGAGCGCAAGAAAAGCGGCACCCGACTGGCACGGTGCAGATGAGTAAGGCCATTCGAGAACCTAGGGACTGCTGCCAAAGCGCACGCCACGCTCCCCGAGCGCAAAGACCGACGACGGCGTCGAGACCCGAACAAGGTCAAAGGCACACCAGACACACTACACACCGCCACAGACACAGGCCGGAACTGCCCTGCCCGGCACGCGCTGGTTTCGGGCTGAAAAGCGACCCGCTCCATTAAACCTTACCAAACAGAACAGTTCCTGCCTTCCTCCTCGAACTTTGAAACCCCCCCCGGCACTTCCCACCTCTGTCCCTCCCTCCCGGCCGCTCGCCAGCCCGCGTCCCGCACGTTAACTTTCAGAGGGCCGAGGGCACGAATCCAGCCCCCGCACAAATCACATGGGCGAATTGGGACCGTCCGGCAGTCGCCAGGTTCCTCTTCATCACCTGCAGTGAAGACAGTGAAAAAAACAACCACCACCAACACAAGCAGAAGAGGCAGCAAATAACCCATCAGCCAACACCAGCTACTTTCCCAACAGCCCACTTCATCACACACACACCACAGTGAAAAAAACAACTACCACCAAAACAAGCAGAAGAGGCAGCAAGTAACCCGTCAGCCAACACCAGCTACTTTGCCAAAAGCCCACTTCATCACACACACACACCACAGTGTTATGCTTACCTGCTCTTTCCAGGGTCACCCCCTGCGGCCATCTTCTCTCAGGGTACCTGAGAAAGCAAGACGCACAGAATTAGCACAGCCCTCGTGAGAAGGCACCGGCCCCACGCTCCTCCGCCCTAAGCCGCAGGTCGCCTCAGACGCTCGTCCCGTTCCAACGATGGCCCGCGCAGCGCCTGCAAAACAAAAGGGAAACGCTTAACTGAGCAACCAGCTAATACCTCGATATTTAACATGGACCCAGCCCACACCCACCTCACCTCCTCAGACCGCACATGGGCCTGCGCCTCCACCCCAACCCTGACATGACACCCTAACCCTAAGCTCTAATCCTAAACTGACAACCTAATCCTAACCCCTTGACAGGTGACCTGTGACCGTTGACCCCAGACCCCCATGAAGTCTGGCCCTAGGCAGGCACTGTGAGCTGTGACCACTGACCATGCTGACCTTTGACCCTGACCCCGTGACATTTGACCACCTCTCCCATATGCTCCTATTGCTGTTGCACCTACCCCTGACTCCAGATCCCCAGGCAGAGCAGCTCCAAGCCAAACGCGCCCACGCACACCACGCAAAACATAGCAACGAGGCGATTCAAAGAGAGAGAAAACTCTCCGCAAGAAGAATGACTCCCAGACAGGACCTGCCAGCCGGCAAGATGACCTACGGCGGCCAAGACCACGAAGACAGGAGCCTCGACGACGGCCCCGAAGAAGAAGAGGCAAAAGGAACGGCCCATTACAAGATGGTACCGTCAAAACCGAGATCGTGGACGCGCAAGAAGCCTGTCATCTTGACCTAGGAACATCAAGGTGCGGGGAAGAAGTCGCGTTCCGAGACAACGCACGGCTAGAGAGCAGAGCTGACAAAGCAGCCCACAAGAGCGCCGCCAAAGAGAACCGGCGGGCACCTTCCGACGCCGATCCACGCTTTAGACCTCCGAGCGCAAGAAAAGCGGCACCCGACTGGCACGGTGCCGATGAGTAAGGCCGTTCGAAACCCTAGGGACTGCTGCCAAAGCGCACGCCACGCTCCCCGAGGGCAAAGACCGACGACGGCGTCGAGACCCGAACAATATGGAAGGCACTCAAGGTAGACTACGCAAACTACACACCACCACAGACACAGGCCGGAACTGCCCTGCCCAGCACGCGCTGGTTTCGGGCTGAAAAGCGACCCGCTCCTTTCACCTGCCCACAGAGGACGGCTCCTGCCCTCCTACTCTAACATTAAAACCCCTCCCGGCACTTCCCAGCTCTGTCCCTCCCTCCCTCCCTGCCGCACCCCAGCCCACGTCCCTCAACTTGCCTTTCAGAGGGCCGAGGTAACGAATCCAGCCTCCGCACAAATCACATGGGCGAACTGGGACCGTCCGGCAGTCGCCAGGTTCCTCTTCAGCACCTGCAGTGAAGACAGTGAAAAAAACAACCACCACCAACACAAGCAGAAGAGGCAGCAAATAACCCATCAGCCAACACCAGCTACTTTCCCAACAGCCCACTTCATCACACACACACCATAGTGAAAAAAACAACTACCACCAAAACAAGCAGAAGAGGCAGCAAGTAACCCATCAGCCAACACCAGCTACTTTGCCAAAAGCCCACTTCATCACACACACACACCACAGTGTTATGCTTACCTGCTCTTTCCAGGGTCACCCCCTGCGGCCATCTTCTCTCAGGGTACCTGAGAAAGCAAGACGCACAGAATTAGCACAGCCCTCGTGAGAAGGCACCGGCCCCACGCTCCTCCGCCCTAAGCTGCAGGTCGCCTCAAACGTTCGTCCCGTTCCAACGATGGCCCGCGCAGCGCCTGCAAAACAAAAGGGAAACGCTTAACTGAGCAACCAGCTAATACCTCGATATTTAACACGGACCCAGCCCACACCCACCTCACCTCCTCAGACCGCACATCGGCCTGCAGCTCCACCCCAACCCTGACATGACACCCTAACCCTAAGCTCTAATCCTAACCCCTTGACAGGTGACCTGTGACCGTTGACCCCAGACCCCCATGAAGTCTGGCTCTAGGCAGGCACTGTGAGTTTTGACCACTGACCATGCTGACCTTTGACCCTGACCCGTAGACATTTGACCACCTCTCCCATATGCTCCTATTGCTGTTGCACCTACCCCTGACTCCAGATCCCCGGGCAGAGCAGCTCCAAGCCAAACGCGCCCACGCACACCACGCAAAACATAGCAACGAGGCGATTCAAAGAGAGAGAAAACTCTCCGCAAGAAGAATGACTCCCAGACAGGACCTGCCAGCCGGCAAGATGACCTACGGCGGCCAAGACCACGAAGCCAGGAGCCTCGACGACGGCCCCGAAGAAGAAGAGGCAAAAGGAACGGCCCATTACAAGATGGTACCGTCAAAACCGAGATCGTGGACGCGCAAGAAGCCTGTCATCTTGACCTAGGAACATCAAGGTGCGGGGAAGAAGTCGCGTTCCGAGACAACGCACGGCTAGAGAGCAGAGCTGACAAAGCAGCCCACAAGAGCGCCGCCAAAGAGAACCGGTGGGCACCTTCCGACGCCGATCCACGCTTTAGACCTCCGAGCGCAAGAAAAGCGGCACCCGACTGGCACGGTGCCGATGAGTAAGGCCGTTCGAAACCCTAGGGACTGCTGCCAAAGCGCACGCCACGCTCCCCGAGGGCAAAGACCGACGACGGCGTCGAGACCCGAACAAGGTCGAAGGCACACAAGACAGACTACACAAACTACACACCACCACAGACAGAGGCCGGAAACTGCCCTGCCCGGCACGCGCTGGTTTCGGGCTGAAAAGCAACCCGCTCCCTTCACCTGCCCACAGAGGACGGCTCCTGCCCTCCTACTCTAACGTTAAAACCCCTCCCGGCACTTCCCAGCTCTGTCCCTCCCTCCCTCCCGGCCGCACCCCAGCCCGAGTCCCTCAACTTGCCTTTCAGAGGGCCGAGGGTACGAATCCAGCCTCCGCACAAATCACATGGGCGAACTGGGACCGTCCGGCAGTCGCCAGGTTCCTCTTCATCACCTGCAGTGAAGACAGTGAAAAAAACAACCACCACCAACACAAGCCGAAGAGGCAGCAAATAACCCATCAGCCAACACCAGCTACTTTCCCAACAGCCCACTTCATCACACACACACCATAGTGAAAAAAACTACCACCACCAAAACAACCAGAAGAGGCAGCAAGTAACCCATCAGCCAACACCAGCTACTTTGCCAAAAGCCCACTTCATCACACACACACACACCACAGTGTTATGCTTACCTGCTCTTTCCAGGGTCACCCCCTGCGGCCATCTTCTCTCAGGGTACCTGACAAAGCAAGACGCACAGAATTAGCACAGCCCTCGTGAGAAGGCACCGGCCCCACGCTCCTCCGCCCTAAGGCGCAGCTCGCCTCAAACGTTCGTCCCTTTCCAACGATGGCCCGCGCAGCGCCTGCAAAACAAAAGGGAAACGCTTAACTGAGCAACCAGCTAATACCTCGATATTTAACATGGACCCAGCCCACACCCACCTCACCTCCTCAGACCACACATGGGCCTGCAGCTCCACCCCAACCCTGACATGACACCCTAACCCTAAACTCTAATCCTAAACTGACAACCTAATCCTAACCCCTTGACAGGTGACCTGTGACCGTTGACCCCAGACCCCCATGAAGTCTGGCCCTAGGCAGGCACTGTGAGCTTTGACCACTGACCATGCTGACCTTTGACCCTGACCCCGTGACATTTGACCACCTCTCCCATACGCTCCTATTGCTGTTGCACCTACCCCTGACTCCAGATCCCCGGGCAGAGCAGCTCCAAGCCAAACGCGCCCACGCACACCACGCAAAACATAGCAACGAGGCGATTCAAAGAGAGAGAAAACTCTCCGCCAGAAGAATGACTCCCAGACAGGACCTGCCAGCCGGCAAGATGACCTACAGCAGTGAAGACCACGAAGCCAGGAGCCTCGACGACGGCCCCGAAGAAGAAGAGGCAAAAGGAACTGCCCATTACAAGATGGTACCGTCAAAACCGAGATCGTGGACGCGCAAGAAGCCTGTCATCAAGACCTAGGAACATCAAGGTGCGGGGAAGAAGTCGTGTTCCGAGACAACGCACGGCTAGAGAGCAGAGCTGACAAAGCAGCCCACAAGAGCGCCGCAAAAGAGAACCGGCTGGCACCTTCCGACGCCGATCCACGCTTTAGACCTCCGAGCGCAAGAAAAGCGGCACCCGTCTGGGACGATGCCGATGAGTAAGGCCGTTCGAAACCCTAGGGACTGCTGCCAAAGCGCACGCCACGCTCCCCGAGGGCAAAGACCGACGACGGCGTCGAGACCCGAACAAGGTCGAAGGCACACAAGACAGACTACACAAACTATGCACCACCACAGACACAGTCCGGAACTGCCCTGCCCGGCACACGCTGGTCTCGGGCTGAAAAGCGTACCGCTCCTTTCACCTGCCCACGGAAGACGGCTACTGCCCTCCTCCTCTAACATTAAAACCCCTCCCGCCACTTCCCAGCTCTGTCCCTCCCTCCCTCCCGCTCGCCAGCCCACGTCCCTCACCTTACCTTTCAGAGGGCCAAGGGTACGAATCAAGCCTCCGCACAAATCACATGGGCGAACTGGGACCGTCCGGCAGTCGCCAGGTTCCTCTTCATCATCTGCAGTGAAGACGGTGAAAAAAACAACCGCCACCTACACCAGCAGAAGAGGCAGCAAGTAACCCGTCAGCCAACACCAGCTACTTTACCAAAAGCCCACTTCATCACACACACACACCACAGTGTTATGCTTACCTGCTCTTCCAGGGTCACCCCCTGCGGCCATCTTCTCTCAGGGTACCTGAGAAAGCAAGACGCACAGAATTAGCACAGCCCTCGTGAGAAGGCACCGGCCCCACGCTCCTCCGCCCTAAGCCGCAGGTCGCCTCAAACGTTCGTCCCGTTCCAACGATGGCCCGCGCAGCGCCTGCAAAACAAAAGGGAAACGCTTAACTGAGCAACCAGCTAATACCTCGATATTTAACACGGACCCAGCCCACACCCACCTCACCTCCTCAGACCGCACATCGGCCTGCAGCTCCACCCCAACCCTGACATGACACCCTAACCCTAAGCTCTAATCCTAAACTGACAACCTAATCCTAACCCCTTGACAGGTGACCTGTGACCGTTGACCCCAGACCCCCATGAAGTCTGGCTCTAGGCAGGCACTGTGAGCTTTGACCACTGACCATGCTGACCTTTGACCCTGACCCGTAGACATTTGACCACCTCTCCCATACGCTCCTATTGCTGTTGCACCTACCCCTGACTCCAGATCCCCGGGCAGAGCAGCTCCAAGCCAAACGCGCCCACGCACACCACGCAAAACATAGCAACGAGGCGATTCAAAGAGAGAGAAAACTCTCCGCCAGAAGAATGACTCCCAGACAGGACCTGCCAGCCGGCAAGATGACCTACGGCGGCCAAGACCACGAAGCCAGGAGCCTCGACGACGGCCCCGAAGAAGAAGAGGCAAAAGGAACTGCCCATTACAAGATGGTACCGTCAAAACCGAGATCGTGGACGCGCAAGAAGCCTGTCATCCTGACCTAGGAACATCAAGGTGCGGGGAAGAAGTGGCGTTCCGAGACAACGCACGGCTAGAGAGCAGAGCTGACAAAGCAGCCCACAAGAGCGCCGCCAAAGAGAACCGGTGGGCACCTTCCGACGCCGATCCACGCTTTAGACCTCCGAGCGCAAGAAAAGCGGCACCCGACTGGCACGGTGCCGATGAGTAAGGCCGTTCGAAACCCTAGGGACTGCTCCCAAAGCGCACGCCACGCTCCCCGAGGGCAAAGACCGACGACGGCGTCGAGACCCGAACAAGGTCGAAGGCACACAAGACAGACTACACAAACTACACACCACCACAGACAGAGGCCGGAAACTGCCCTGCCCGGCACGCGCTGGTTTCGGGCTGAAAAGCAACCCGCTCCCTTCACCTGCCCACAGAGGACGGCTCCTGCCCTCCTACTCTAACGTTAAAACCCCTCCCGGCACTTCCCAGCTCTGTCCCTCCCTCCCTCCCGGCCGCACCCCAGCCCGAGTCCCACAACTTGCCTTTCAGAGGGCCGAGGGTACGAATCCAGCCTCCGCACAAATCACATGGGCGAACTGGGACCGTCCGGCAGTCGCCAGGTTCCTCTTCATCACCTGCAGTGAAGACAGTGAAAAAAAACAACCACCACCAACACAAGCCGAAGAGGCAGCAAATAACCCATCAGCCAACACCAGCTACTTTCCCAACAGCCCACTTCATCACACACACACACCATAGTGAAAAAAACTACCACCACCAAAACAACCAGAAGAGGCAGCAAGTAACCCATCAGCCAACACCAGCTACTTTGCCAAAAGCCCACTTCATCACACACACACACACCACAGTGTTATGCTTACCTGCTCTTTCCAGGGTCACCCCCTGCGGCCATCTTCTCTCAGGGTACCTGACAAAGCAAGACGCACAGAATTAGCACAGCCCTCGTGAGAAGGCACCGGCCCCACGCTCCTCCGCCCTAAGGCGCAGCTCGCCTCAAACGTTCGTCCCTTTCCAACGATGGCCCGCGCAGCGCCTGCAAAACAAAAGGGAAACGCTTAACTGAGCAACCAGCTAATACCTCGATATTTAACATGGACCCAGCCCACACCCACCTCACCTCCTCAGACCACACATGGGCCTGCAGCTCCACCCCAACCCTGACATGACACCCTAACCCTAAACTCTAATCCTAAACTGACAACCTAATCCTAACCCCTTGACAGGTGACCTGTGACCGTTGACCCCAGACCCCCATGAAGTCTGGCCCTAGGCAGGCACTGTGAGCTTTGACCACTGACCATGCTGACCTTTGACCCTGACCCCGTGACATTTGACCACCTCTCCCATACGCTCCTATTGCTGTTGCACCTACCCCTGACTCCAGATCCCCGGGCAGAGCAGCTCCAAGCCAAACGCGCCCACGCACACCACGCAAAACATAGCAACGAGGCGATTCAAAGAGAGAGAAAACTCTCCGCCAGAAGAATGACTCCCAGACAGGACCTGCCAGCCGGCAAGATGACCTACAGCAGTGAAGACCACGAAGCCAGGAGCCTCGACGACGGCCCCGAAGAAGAAGAGGCAAAAGGAACTGCCCATTACAAGATGGTACCGTCAAAACCGAGATCGTGGACGCGCAAGAAGCCTGTCATCAAGACCTAGGAACATCAAGGTGCGGGGAAGAAGTCGTGTTCCGAGACAACGCACGGCTAGAGAGCAGAGCTGACAAAGCAGCCCACAAGAGCGCCGCAAAAGAGAACCGGCTGGCACCTTCCGACGCCGATCCACGCTTTAGACCTCCGAGCGCAAGAAAAGCGGCACCCGTCTGGGACGATGCCGATGAGTAAGGCCGTTCGAAACCCTAGGGACTGCTGCCAAAGCGCACGCCACGCTCCCCGAGGGCAAAGACCGACGACGGCGTCGAGACCCGAACAAGGTCGAAGGCACACAAGACAGACTACACAAACTATGCACCACCACAGACACAGTCCGGAACTGCCCTGCCCGGCACACGCTGGTCTCGGGCTGAAAAGCGTACCGCTCCTTTCACCTGCCCACGGAAGACGGCTACTGCCCTCCTCCTCTAACATTAAAACCCCTCCCGCCACGTCCCAGCTCTGTCCCTCCCTCCCTCCCGCTCGCCAGCCCACGTCCCTCACCTTACCTTTCAGAGGGCCAAGGGTACGAATCAAGCCTCCGCACAAATCACATGGGCGAACTGGGACCGTCCGGCAGTCGCCAGGTTCCTCTTCATCATCTGCAGTGAAGACGGTGAAAAAAACAACCGCCACCTACACCAGCAGAAGAGGCAGCAAGTAACCCGTCAGCCAACACCAGCTACTTTACCAAAAGCCCACTTCATCACACACACACACCACAGTGTTATGCTTACCTGCTCTTCCAGGGTCACCCCCTGCGGCCATCTTCTCTCAGGGTACCTGACAAAGCAAGACGCACAGAATTAGCACAGCCCTCGTGAGAAGGCACCGGCCCCACGCTCCTCCGCCCTAAGCCGCAGGTCGCCTCAAACGTTCGTCCCGTTCCAACGATGGCCCGCGCAGCGCCTGCAAAACAAAAGGGAAACGCTTAACTGAGCAACCAGCTAATACCTCGATATTTAACACGGACCCAGCCCACACCCACCTCACCTCCTCAGACCGCACATCGGCCTGCAGCTCCACCCCAACCCTGACATGACACCCTAACCCTAAGCTCTAATCCTAAACTGACAACCTAATCCTAACCCCTTGACAGGTGACCTGTGACCGTTGACCCCAGACCCCCATGAAGTCTGGCTCTAGGCAGGCACTGTGAGCTTTGACCACTGACCATGCTGACCTTTGACCCTGACCCGTAGACATTTGACCACCTCTCCCATACGCTCCTATTGCTGTTGCACCTACCCCTGACTCCAGATCCCCGGGCAGAGCAGCTCCAAGCCAAACGCGCCCACGCACACCACGCAAAACATAGCAACGAGGCGATTCAAAGAGAGAGAAAACTCTCCGCCAGAAGAATGACTCCCAGACAGGACCTGCCAGCCGGCAAGATGACCTACGGCGGCCAAGACCACGAAGCCAGGAGCCTCGACGACGGCCCCGAAGAAGAAGAGGCAAAAGGAACTGCCCATTACAAGATGGTACCGTCAAAACCGAGATCGTGGACGCGCAAGAAGCCTGTCATCCTGACCTAGGAACATCAAGGTGCGGGGAAGAAGTGGCGTTCCGAGACAACGCACGGCTAGAGAGCAGAGCTGACAAAGCAGCCCACAAGAGCGCCGCCAAAGAGAACCGGTGGGCACCTTCCGACGCCGATCCACGCTTTAGACCTCCGAGCGCAAGAAAAGCGGCACCCGACTGGCACGGTGCCGATGAGTAAGGCCGTTCGAAACCCTAGGGACTGCTCCCAAAGCGCACGCCACGCTCCCCGAGGGCAAAGACCGACGACGGCGTCGAGACCCGAACAAGGTCGAAGGCACACAAGACAGACTACACAAACTACACACCACCACAGACAGAGGCCGGAAACTGCCCTGCCCGGCACGCGCTGGTTTCGGGCTGAAAAGCAACCCGCTCCCTTCACCTGCCCACAGAGGACGGCTCCTGCCCTCCTACTCTAACGTTAAAACCCCTCCCGGCACTTCCCAGCTCTGTCCCTCCCTCCCTCCCGGCCGCACCCCAGCCCGAGTCCCTCAACTTGCCTTTCAGAGGGCCGAGGGTACGAATCCAGCCTCCGCACAAATCACATGGGCGAACTGGGACCGTCCGGCAGTCGCCAGGTTCCTCTTCATCACCTGCAGTGAAGACAGTGAAAAAAACAACCACCACCAACACAAGCCGAAGAGGCAGCAAATAACCCATCAGCCAACACCAGCTACTTTCCCAACAGCCCACTTCATCACACACACACCATAGTGAAAAAAACTACCACCACCAAAACAACCAGAAGAGGCAGCAAGTAACCCATCAGCCAACACCAGCTACTTTGCCAAAAGCCCACTTCATCACACACACACACACCACAGTGTTATGCTTACCTGCTCTTTCCAGGGTCACCCCCTGCGGCCATCTTCTCTCAGGGTACCTGAGAAAGCAAGACGCACAGAATTAGCACAGCCCTCGTGAGAAGGCACCGGCCCCACGCTCCTCTGCCCTAAGGCGCAGCTCGCCTCAAACGTTCGTCCCTTTCCAACGATGGCCCGCGCAGCGCCTGCAAAACAAAAGGGAAACGCTTAACTGAGCAACCAGCTAATACCTCGATATTTAACATGGACCCAGCCCACACCCACCTCACCTCCTCAGACCACACATGGGCCTGCAGCTCCACCCCAACCCTGACATGACACCCTAACCCTAAACTCTAATCCTAAACTGACAACCTAATCCTAACCCCTTGACAGGTGACCTGTGACCGTTGACCCCAGACCCCCATGAAGTCTGGCCCTAGGCAGGCACTGTGAGCTTTGACCACTGACCATGCTGACCTTTGACCCTGACCCCGTGACATTTGACCACCTCTCCCATACGCTCCTATTGCTGTTGCACCTACCCCTGACTCCAGATCCCCGGGCAGAGCAGCTCCAAGCCAAACGCGCCCACGCACACCACGCAAAACATAGCAACGAGGCGATTCAAAGAGAGAGAAAACTCTCCGCAAGAAGAATGACTCCCAGACAGGACCTGCCAGCCGGCAAGATGACCTACAGCGGTGAAGACCACGAAGCCAGGAGCCTCGACGACGGCCCCGAAGAAGAAGAGGCAAAAGGAACTGCCCATTACAAGATGGTACCGTCAAAACCGAGATCGTGGACGCGCAAGAAGCCTGTCATCCTGACCTAGGAACATCAAGGTGCGGGGAAGAAGTCGCGTTCCGAGACAACGCACGGCTAGAGAGCAGAGCTGACAAAGCAGCCCACAAGAGCGCCGCAAAAGAGAACCGGCTGGCACCTTCCGACGCCGATCCACGCTTTAGACCTCCGAGCGCAAGAAAAGCGGCACCCGACTGGCACGGTGCCGATGAGTAAGGCCGTTCGAAACCCTAGGGACTGCTCCCAAAGCGCACGCCACGCTCCCCGAGGGCAAAGACCGACGACGGCGTCGAGACCCGAACAAGGTCGAAGGCACACAAGACAGACTACACAAACTACACACCACCACAGACAGAGGCCGGAAACTGCCCTGCCCGGCACGCGCTGGTTTCGGGCTGAAAAGCGACCCGCTCCCTTCACCTGCCCACAGAGGACGGCTCCTGCCCTCCTACTCTAACGTTAAAACCCCTCCCGGCACTTCCCAGCTCTGTCCCTCCCTCCCTCCCTGCCGCACCCCAGCCCGCGTCCCTCAACTTGCCTTTCAGAGGGCCGAGGTAACGAATCCAGCCTCCGCACAAATCACATGGGCGAACTGGGACCGTCCGGCAGTCGCCAGGTTCCTCTTCAGCACCTGCAGTGAAGACAGTGAAAAAAACAACCACCACCAACACAAGCAGAAGAGGCAGCAAATAACCCATCAGCCAACACCAGCTACTTTGCCAAAAGCCCGCTTCTCACAGACACACCGCAGTGTTACACTTACCTGCTCTTCCCGGGGTCACACCCTGCGGCCATCTTCTCTCAGGATACCTGACAAAGCAAGATGCACAAAATTAGCACAGCACTTGCGATAAGGCACCGGCCCCACGCTCCTCCGCCCTAAGCCGCAGCTCGCCTCAAACACTCGTCCCGTTCCAAAGATGGCCCGCGCAGCACCTGCAAAACAAAAGGGAAACGCTTAACCGAGCAACCACCTACTGCGTCGATGTTCAACACTGACCCAGCCCACAACCACCTCACCTCCTCAGACTGCACATCGCCCTGCAGCGTGGCTCCTCTAATGCTGCGTGCACCACCTGCAAAAACCGAAGTGGGAGACGCATGCCGAGAGGCCACCCGAAACCGCAGCCTGCCTGGACCTATTCGCAACTCCCTCTCCTTTCCCTTGGCCGCTCAAATACCCCGCTCCTTCATCAAGAGCTTGCCACCTCAAGGCATGTGTATTGTCTGCACAAACACAAACAAGGGATGCTTTCAACTTTGCCAACAATACAACACTCCAAAGGAACAGTTCCTTTAACCCAGTAGTCATGACTCACCTTGCCCGAGTCACCTCCGCTACCCATGGCCTGCTTTGCTCCTTGCTTCCTACCTACAAAATAAAAGGAAAAAACAACCCTATCAGCCAGTCATAGAGCCACCAGCTGCATTTTCCCTCTGACTCCAAGCACAGACCCACCTCTTTAAGGCACTCCGCTCCCCTCCTTTGGCATTTGGGGCACGCATCTTGTCCCTCTGCATCTGAAAAAACCCCATATTGAGCAATTCAGCCTGGAGGCAGAGCAAGAGCTTAACAACTCCAGAGATCTTGATTCCATCTAGGAATAGCAGTACTCCAGCTACAACCAGCCATTTAAAAAAAAACAAAACAAGAAACCCAGGGCCAAACTTTAAGCCCATCACATGCAAGCCTCAACACTTTAGAGACTCAAATCCACTTCACCACCCCTCAACAGCCTCTGCCACAAGCCTACAATCATTTCCGTAAAAAAATCTCCACGTTGCTGTCCACACAGCCCACCAATGCCTACTCCATCCCAGATCAAGTACTACCCTCGCCTAAACCGTCTAGGCACAGCAACATTTCACCTGTAGACTCTTATCGCTGTTCCACCTACCCCTGACTCTAGATCCCCCGGGCAGAGCAGCTCCAAGCCAAACACACCTGTGCACAGACCA
Source organism: Astur gentilis (assembly GCF_929443795.1). Taxonomy (NCBI): domain Eukaryota; kingdom Metazoa; phylum Chordata; class Aves; order Accipitriformes; family Accipitridae; genus Astur; species Astur gentilis. The sequence continues at coordinate 124,519 of NC_064916.1, read as the reverse complement.
ACACAAGACAGAATACTACAGACAAGGTGATTCAGAGAGAAAACTCTCAGCAAGAAGAATGACTCCTGGATGGGAGGTGCCATCAGGCAAGATGACCTACAGTGTCCAAAACACTGAGGCAAGGAGGCTCTACGGCAGACCCCTAGGAGTCCAACGTAACAGCCCGTTAGAAATTGGTACTGTCAAAACCGAGACCGTGGATGCGCCAGAAGCCTGTCATCAAGACCTAGGAACATGAAGATGCAGGGGAGAACTCCCAGTCTGAGAAAACAGACGTCTAGAGAGCAGAGCTGCCAAAGCAGCCCAAAAGAACACTGCAAAAAGCAACGGCTGGAATCTGCCGAGACCGATCCATGCTGTAGAGCTCTGAACGCAAGAAAAGCAGCACCCGATTGGCGCTGTGCCGATGAGCAAGAGCATTCGAAACCCTCGGGATGGCGCCTAAAACGCATGCTGCGCTCCCCTGGCACAAAGCGCAATGAGGACATTGATACCTGAGGAAGGTCTAAGGCACAGAAGACAGACTACACAAACTGCACGCCACCATGGACACAGGCTGGAACTGCCCTGCCCGGGACACTGCTCTCATGCTGAAAAGCAACCCGCTCCCTTTGCCTGCGCAAAGGCGGCTGCTTTGGGACAGCCCTCTATCCTGCACTAACTTTAGAACTCCTCCCTGCAATTCCCAGCTTTGTCCCTTCCTCCCAGCCTCTCCCCAGCCTGGGTCCCTCAACTTAGCTTTCAGAAGGCCAAGGGTCCAAATCCAGCCTCCACAAAACCACACAGGCTAACTGGGATGTTCCTCAAGGGGACACATTGCGCTTCAACATCTGCAATGAAAAAAACAAACGAACAAACAACAAATCAGAACAGGGAGTAAGCATCCCACTGGCCAACGCCAACTACTTCCCCAACTCCCACCTCCTCACAAGTGCCACCGTGTTCGCTTCCCCACTCATTCCAGAGTCAGACCCTGCAGCCGTAGTCACTCGTGGTACCTAAGGTACCGAGAGACACCAAGTGAGCGTGGCGCTCATGAGAATTCATCAGCCCCACGCTCCTCCTCACTAATCCACAGCTCACCTCAAATGCTCATCCAATTCAAAGACAGCCCACACAGCACCTCCACAACAGAAGGTAAACGCTGAACTGAGCAGCCCCATAATACTTTGCTATTGAACACCGACCCGGCCAATGACCGCCTCACCTTCTCGGTCCGCTCACCGGCATGCAGCTTCGCAGGAAATCTTATAGCTGACTTCAAGGGACATAAAGGGTGCCTATAGGAAACCTGCAGAGGAACTTTTTACAAGGGTGTACAGCAATAGGACAAGGCGGTAACGGCTTTAGTCCTAAAGAAGGTACATTTAGTTTAGGCATTAGGAAGACGTTTCTCACTAGGGGTGGCGAGGCACTGGAACGCGTTGCCCAGAGAACCTGCAGGTGCTCCCTCCCTGGAAGCATTCAAGGCCAGGTCAAATGGGGCTTTCAGGAACCTGGTCTCACAGAAGGTCTCGGGGGGGGGGGGGGGGGGGGGGGGGGGGGAGCATGGAACTAGAGGATCTTTATGGTGCCTTCCAACCCAAACCTTTCTACAATTCTATGACATTCAAATCCAACCGCAAAACTCCTCTGAGAAAGGCTAGTGAACCCTCCTCCCTTTCCCAGCAGTCCCAAAACTTAAGAAACCCCTTTTCTTCTCCTCAACTGTCAGGAAAGGAACCCCACTGCTTCCCGACACCTCCTGCCCTCAATCTGCAACCCTGAACCCCCTTCAGTGGCTACTCCTCAGGAGCCACTCTTCGGAGACACATCCCAAATTCTGGGGGCACCTCCTAACCTACAGCTTCCCAGAGACTCTGAGTTCTGCTACATGCCCACAAAATAAAGTCAAGTCCCAATCTACAAGAAGCCTGCCACCAGCTGCAAAGATTCTAGGGACAACATGGCATTATGTGGGCAATTAGGAAAGGCAATGAGGCATCCCAGAACCTGAAAAGCATTGAGCCTCACGGCCCTTCCGCTTTCATCAGTAATACTAAAGCTCCATAATCAAATACATACAAGACACTCACCCTAACCCCTGCAAAACAATATCACCATCAGTCCCGTTAAGAGAGATATCATCAACTTTTACAGCATACAGCAAAACTGGTGAAAAAAACAAGGTTCCATTTTCAGTAAAGTTGGGAATTCCAGGGAAACAACGCATGAAGAATTAAAAACAAACCAAAACAAACAATGCATACTATTAAACCATCTTTCTACCCCTGAACACTCAAAACAAAACTACTGACCTGAAACAAAAAAAGGAAAAAAATGCTGCATACAAATGTTACTTTCTACCACACATGCTGCTGAACCTTGACTGGTCCTGAAGCTCTTACCTCAGGCAGACACCTCTTCCCAAAGGGCTGAGCCAGCTCAAAAGCTGCAAAGCACTCAAGGAAGAGCTGAGCACCAACACCAGAGAAACCCAGGAGCACAATGAGCTCCCTCAGCAGAGGCTGTGGCTCAAATAGCCTGAGCCTCCGCCCACCACCCTTAGCACAATCACCTGGGAAAGGGAAGGGCAAACCACCAGCAGTTATAAAGTCAGCTGGAGGGGCAGCAGCACTGTTCTCACCTGCCTTAAATTTACAGCAAATGAGACCCTGAACAGAGAAAGTAACCCCCCCAGGAAGTGACACTACTTGCTCCTGTGCTACAGCTACACCTATTGCATCAGCAATGAGACCAGGCAGGGAATTCAAATTAATTTGTCTGGGGTGTAGACAGAAAGCCAGAGATGCCCTTCCAAACTAGGTAAGAAACTAGCTCATTAAATGCAATGACATTGTTGTTACCGAAATTGATGGGCTTCAGTTTCCTATAAAAAAACCAAAACGCTCTGGGGTTATGCTTCATTTCTAGCAAGGCTGTGCATACCACCTTACTTCTACCAGAACTACCTTCTGGATAGGAATGAATCAAAAAGCAGAATTCCATCCCTTAAGAATTCCATCTCCAAAATATCTCTGGTTGCAAAACAAATTCTTTACTGTGAATAGCCAATGATGCAGAGTCCCCCGAGCATGTCTCCAGCTGACTCCCTTAACAGAGGTACAAGAGCCCCAAAGCACAAAAGACACCACAAAAACCCATGGAAATACACGGGGGAAAGAGGCAACAGCCATGCCCCAGAAGGGCAGGGGGGCAACAACAGCCCCTGCAGTCATGCAGAAAAGGGTCAGCTGAAGCCACACCCCTGCACTTTGGAGAGGGGTGGGGGGGTGGCAGCCACAAATAACACCAAGAAAACATGGAACTTCAGGGATACAAAGCAGGTGGGAGGAAGGGGGTGACGCCCCCACCAATCAGCATGGGAAAAAACTCACAGGGAAGGTGGGTTAGATGGATAATTCGCCATGGTAAGATACATGCGCAAGAACATGCACAGGCTGGGGGGGTCATGCATGAGGTTTATCTTCACCAGGGGCTCCACCTAGGTAATCCATAGGAGGTAAACTCACCTGGGATCATCTGCAGCAGCAATTCCACTCTGGGGAAACCTCCTAAACTACAGCTTCCCAAAGACTCTGAGCTCTGCTCCATGCCCACAAAGTAAAGTCAATTCCCAAGGCTTGTAATCTACAAGGGGCCTGACACAAGCTGCAAAGATTCTAGGGACAACGTGGCATTCTGTGGGCAATGAGGAAAGGCATCCCAAACCCTGAAAGGCACTGTGCCTCACGGCCCTTCTGCTTTCTTCAGAAATACTGAAACTCTATATACAAATACATACAGGACATTCACCCTAACCCCTGCTAAACAATGTCACCATCAGTCCCATTAAGAGAGATACCATCAACTCACACAGCATACAGCAAAACTGGTGAAAAAAACAAGGTTCCATTTTCAGTAAAGTTGGGAATTCCAGGGAAACACAATACATGAAGAATTAAAAAAAATACAATACATACTATTAAACCATATTTCTACCCCTGAACACTCAAAACAAAACTACGGACCTGAAACAAAAGAAAGAAAAAAAGCAGCTGTATACAAGTGTTACTTTCTACCACACATGCTGCTGAACCTTGACTGGTCCTCAAGCTCTTACCTCAGGCAGACACCTCTTTCCAAAGGGCTGAGCCAGCTCAAAAGCTGCAAAGCACTCAAGGAAGAGCTGAGCACCAACACCAGAGAAACCCAGGAGCACAATGAGCTCCCTCAGCAGAGGCTGTGGCTCAAATAGCCTGAGTCCCCGCCCACCACCCTTAGCACAATCACCTGGGGAAGGGCAAATCACCAACAGTTATAGGGTCAGCTGGAGGAGCTGCAGCACTGTTCTCACCTGCCTTAAATTTACAGCAAATGAGACCCTGAACAGAGAAAGCAACACTTACTGGTAACAACAATACCTGCTCCTGTACTACAGCTACAACTATTGCATCGGCAATGTGACCAGCTAAGGAGTTAAACTTAATTTTTCTGAGGCGTAGACAGAAAAATATACATGTGCCTCCAAACTAGATAGGAAACAGTATAGGACAGATAGGAAAGAATTAAAAAGCAGTAATATGCAGCATCATAAAAGTAGACATAGAAGAAAAATTCAAATAGTGATGGGCTACAGGACAGGAAAGAATTAAAAAATAGGGACAGAACTGGTTAACAGAGATAGAAAATTTTGAAAAGTAACAGAACCAGTAATAATGGAAAAGTATGAAAAATAGGGACAGCAAACTAAAGAAATGAAGATGTAGAAAACAATCTAAGAAGTGACAGGACAGACAAGAAAGTATTAAACAGTAGTGACAGCAAACTACATAGAGAAATAGAAATGAAATTTAAAGGTGATGGAGTGCAACACAGTGGAAAAACTTAAAAACAAAGTGAACTGGATAAAAAGTGACACAGAAAGAAAATTTTAACAGTGACAGCATTAAAGAAAGGCTAGAAAAAAATAAGGCTAGGGTAAATAATAGAGAGACACAGAAAAAGTAAATGTAAGAAGTGGCAGGGTACACAAACAGCCAGGAAAGAACCAAAAGCTGTGGTACACTGCTTGCTAAAAATAGACATAGAAGGAAAATGTAAAAAATGATGGCATACAGGACAGGAAAAAAGTTTAAAAATGGGGAGAGAAAGATAGATAAATAGAGGTATGGAAAGAAAATTTTAAAAACAAGGTGGTGCAAGACAGGTGAAAAACCTAAAAATATACAGACAGTGAACTAACCATAGAAAGAAAATTTAAAAAGCAACCGCTTACAGGACATACAGGAAAGAACTCAAAAATAGGGACAGCAAACAGACACAGAAAGAAAATTTTAAAAGTGAGATGGTACAGGACAAAGAATAAAATTAAAAAACACAGACAGTGAATAGGTTAAAGTAGGCATAGAAAGCAAACTGGAAAAAAGTGACAGGTGTCATGTTTTAACCCCAGCTGGCAACTAATCACCACCCAGCTGCTTGCTTGCTGCCCCCCTGCAGCAGGATGGGGGAGAAAAATCAGCAAAAAACTAAAACTCACAGATTGAGATAAAGGCAGTTTAATAGGTAAAGCAGAAGCCACACAGACAAGCAAAGCAAGACCAGGAATTCATTCCCCACTTCCCCTCAGCGGGCAGGTGTTCAGCCATCTCCAGGAAAGGAGGGCTCCATCCTGTGTAACGGTTACATGAGAAGACAAATGCCATCGCTCTGATTGTCCCCCCTTCCTTCTCCTTCCCCCCAGCTTTATATGCTGAGCATGACACCATATGGTCTGGAATGGCCCTCGGGTCAGTTGGGGTCAGCCATCCTGGCTGCGTCCCCTCCCGGCTCCTTGTTCAGCCCCAGCCTGCTCCCTGGTGGGACACGGTGAGAAGCAGAACGGCCCTTGACTCTGTGCGAGCGCTGCTCAGCAATAACAAAAACATCCCTGGGTTATCAATGCTGTTTTCGGCACAAATCCAGAACCGAGCCCCATACGAGCTACTGGGAAGAAAATTAACTTGATCCCACCCAAAACCAGCACAACGGGGTACGTGACAGAGGCAAAAGAATTAAAAAATGGGGACAGCTAACTAAACAAACAGACATAGGAAGAGAATTTAAAAGGTGATAGGCTACATGACAGACAGGCATAACTTAAGACAGTGAATAGGTTAAAGTAGACATAGAAAGAAAAAGCAAAAAGCAACGGGGTACACAATAATCAGGAAAAAATTAAAAACAGTGATACACAGCTTGATACTAGTAGACATAGAAGGAAAATTTAAGAAGTGATTGGGTACAGGACAGAAAAAAAATTTTAAAATAGCCACAGTGAACTAAAACTGAAAGATAGAAAGGAAATTTAAAAGTGACACAGGGGCACAGGACAGTGTAAAAAAAATAAAGACAGCAAACAGGATAAAAGTAGACATAGAAAGCAAATTTTCAAAGAAACAGGGTACACAACAGACAGGAAATAAATAAAAAAATAGCAGTAGGCAGCTTTATAAAAGTAGATATAGCATCCTGGTTTAACCCTGGCCAGCAGCTAAGTACCATACAGCTGCTCGCTTACTTGCTCCCCAACAGTGGGATAGGGGGATAATGGGGAAGATAAATGTGAGAAACTCAAGGGTTGAGATAAAAAGATTAGTAATTAAAAAGACATTTTTTAAAAAAGAGTTATAAGAATAAAAAAACCCCAGCAAATGAAAACTATTGCTCACCACCAACTGATCAAGACTCAGCTGTTCTCTCAACCACTCTATAAGCCCCCCCCACCCCAGCGCCCACCCGTTCTCCAAACCGCCCTGAGCCCCCCCATGCATGTTCTCTCAGGCAACCTGTGAAACCCCCCACCCCCGCGCGCCAGTTCTCTCAGCCGCCCTCTGAGCCTCCCCCACCCCCGCGTGCACATTCTCTCAGCCGCCCTCTGAGCACCCCCCTCACCCCCATGCGCACGTTCTCTCAGCTGCCCTGTGAGCACCCAGAGCACACCCCAGCCTCCACAGAGGCAGCCCCCACCTCCCCCGGGCCACCCCCGCCTCTGACTTTCCCGGTCCAGGGGCGCCCCACCCGCTCACCTTCTCCCTCCGGGCAGCCGCAGCCAGGACACCCTTCAGCTCCGCTCCTGCCTGGGCTCCCGGCAGCCCCTCCTCGGCCCCTCCCACAGCAGGAACTTCCCTAGCAGCCCCCCCCTCAGCCCCTCCCCCGAGGCCCCGCCAACAGCAGTCTGACCACGCCCCTCCCCATAGGAAGATCAAGGGGCACAGAAGAACTCCCATTCCAAGACAACACACAGCTAGAGAGCAAAGCTGCCAAAGCAGCCCAGAAGAGTGCAGCAAAAGAGAAACAGCAGGAACCTTCTGACGCCGATCCACGCTTCAGCCCTCTGAGCACAAGAAAAGCAGCACCTACTTGGTACAGTGCTGATGAGTAAGGGCATTCGAGACCCTAGGGACTGCTGCCAAAGCACACTCCACGCTCCCTGAGCACAAAGACTGATGATGGCGTCGAGACCCGAACAAGGTCTAAGGCACACAAGACAGAGTACACAAAGTACACACCGCCACAGACACAGGCCAGAACTGCCCTGCCCGGCACATGATGGTCTTGGGCTGAAAAGCAACCCGCTCCCTTCACCTGCCCAAACAGGACTGCTCCTGCTCTCCTACTCTCACTTTAAAACCCCTCCTGGCAATTCCCAGCTCTGTCCCTCCCTCCCAGCCGCTCCCCAGCCCGCATCCCTCAACTTAACTTTCAGAGGGCCAAGGGTACGAATCCAGCCTCCACACAAACCACATCAGCTAACTGGGACCATCTGGCAGTCACCAGGTTCCTCTTCATCACCTGCAGTGAAGACAGTAAAAATAAAAACACCACCAACACAATCAGAAGAGGCAGTAAGTAACCCATCAGCCCACACAAGCTACTTTACCAACAACCCACATAATCACACACACACCACAGTGTTATGCTTATCTGCTCTTTCCAGGGTCACCCCCTGCGGCCATCATCTCTCAGGGTACCTGAGACAGGAAGAGGCACATAGTTAGCACAGCACTCATGAGAAGTCACCGGCCCCATGCTCCTCCTCCCTAAGCCACAGCTCACCTCAAAGGCTCATCCCATTCCAAAGCTGGCCCGCGTAGCACCTGCAAAACAAAAGGTAAACGCTTAATCAAGCAACCACCCAATACTTCGATATTCAACACCGACCCAGCCCACAACCACCTCAGCTCCTCGGACTCCACATCAGCCCGCAGCTTCACCCCTCCGAGGCTGCGTGCACCACCTGGAAAAAACAAAGCGGAACACGCGTGCTGATAGGCCGACCAAAACTGCGGCCTGCCCGTTTGATTTGCAACTCCCTCTCCTCTACCTTGGCCACTCAACTACCCTGCTCTGTCATCAAGAGCTTGCCACCTCAAGGCATGCATATCATCTGCAAAAAACACAAACAAGGGATGCTTTCAACTTGGCCAACAATAAAACACTCCAAAGGGACAGTTGTTTTGACCCAGCAGTCACGACTCACCTTGCCCAAGTCACCTCCTCTACCCATGGCCCGCTTCGCTCCTTGCTTGCGACCTTCCAAATACAAGGAAAAAAGAACCCGCTCAGCTAATCCTAGTGCCACCAGCCACATCTTCCCTCTGATTCCTCTCACGGACCCACCTTCTTATGCTCCGCTCCCCTCCTTCGTCACACGCAGCTTGTCCCTCTGCATCTGAAAAACATCCCATATCGAACGAGTCACCTGGCTGCAGGCAAGAGCTTCACAATTCCAGAGGTCTTGATTCCGTCTACGAAGTCCCTCTGGAGCGCAACTACAGCCTGCCATGTGAGAAAAAGAAAAAAATAGTAAAAAGGCCAAAACTTTAAGCCCTTCCCATGCAAGACCTGAGACCTTAGAGACTGAAATCTGCTTCATCACCCCCCAACAGCCCATGCCACACAGCTCCAATCACCTCTGTAGAACACTATCAATGTGGCTGTCCACAAAGCCCACCAACGGCTACACGATCCCAGACGACTTTACAACCCTTGCCTAAACCATCAAGGCAAATCAATGTGTCACCCATAGGCTCCTATTGCTGTTCCACCTACCCCTGACTCTAGATCCCCGGGCAGAGCAGCTCCAAGCCAAACGCACCTACGCACACAACACACACAACACAAAACGTACCAACAAGGTGATTTTGAGAGAGAGAAAACTCTCAGCAAGAAGAATGACTCCAGGATGAGAGTTGCCAGCCGGCAAGATGACCTACAGCGTCCAAGACCACAAAGCCAGGAGGCTCTGCAACAGCCCCAAAGAAGAAGAGGCAAAAGGAACGGTCCGTTACAAGATGGGGACTGTCAAAACCGAGATTGCGGATGCACAAGAAGCCTGTCATCGAGACCTAGGAACATCAAAGTGCGGGGAAGAACTCCCATTCCGAGACAACACACGCCTAGAGAGCAGAGCTGCCAAAGCAGCCCACAAGAGCACCGCAAAAGAGAACCGGCGGGAACCTTCCGACGCCGAACCACGCTGCAGACCTCCAAGCGCAAGAAAGCGGCACCCGATTGGAACAGTGCCGATGAGCAAGGCCATTCGAGACCCTAGGGACTGCTGCCAAAGCACACGCCACGCTCCCTGAGCGCAAGGATTGATGACTGCGTCGAGGCCCGAACAAGGTCAAAGGCACGCAAGTCAGACTACACAAACTACACACCGCCACAGACAAAGGCTGGAACTGCCCTGCCCGGCACGCGCTGGTCTCGGGCTGAAAAGCAACCCGCTCCCTTCACCTGCCCACGCAGGACGGCTCCTGCCTTCCTACTCTAACTTTGAAAACCCTCCCGGCAATCCCAGCCGCTCCCCAGCCCGCGTGCCTCAACTTACCTTTCAGAGGGCCGAGGGTACAAATCCAGCCCCCGCATGACTCACATCGGTTAACTGGGACCGTCCGGCAGTCGCCAGGTTCCTCTTCCTCGTCTGCAGTGAAGACAGTAAAAAAAACCAAACACCACCAACACAATCAGAAGAGGCAGGAAGTAACCCATCAGCCAACACCACCTACTTGCCCAAAAGCCCACTTCATCACACACACCACAGTGTTATGCTTACCTGGTCTTTCCAGGGTCACACCCTGCGGCCATCGTCACTCATGGTACCTGAGACAGCAAGACACACAAAATTAGCATAGCAGTCGTGAGACTCACTAGGCCCGTTCTCCTCCTCCCTAATCCAGAGGTCACCTCGAGCACTCAATCCAAATCCAAAGGTGGCCCGCACTGTGCCTGCAAAACAAAAAATAAATGCTTTATCAAGCAACCATGTAATATTTGATATTCAACACCAACTCAGCCCACAACCACCTCACCTTCTCAAACTCCTCATTGGCCTGCAGCATGGCTCCTCTGAGGCTGCGTGCAACACCTGCAAAAACCAAAGCGGGAGATGCATGCTGAGAGGCCGCCTGAAAGCTCAGCCTGCCCGGACCGATTCCCAACTCCCTCTCCTCTACCTTGGCCACTCAACTACCCCACTCCGTCATCAAGAGCTTGCCACCTCAAGGCATGCATATCGTCTGCAAAAAACACAAACAAGGGATGCTTTCAACTCGGCCAACAATACAACACCTCCAGAGGAACAGTTCCTTTAAGCCAGCAGTCACGACTCACCTTGCCCGAGTCACCTCCTCTACCCATGGCCCGCTTTGCTCCTTGCTTGCGACCTTCCAAATACAAGGAAAAAAGAAACCGCTCAGCTAATCCTAGTGCCACCAGCCACATCTTCCCTCCGATTCCTCTCACGGACCCACCTTCTTATGCTCCGCTCCCCTCCTTCATCGCACGCAGCTTGTCCCTCTGCATCTGAAAAACATCCCATATTGAACGAGTCACCTGGCTGCAGAGCAAGAGCTTCACAATTCCAGAGGTCTTGATTCCGTCTACGAAGACCATCTGGAGTGCAACTACAGCCTGCCATGTTAGAAGAAGGAAAAAAAATAGAAGAAGGCTAAAACTTTAAGCCTTTCCCATGCAAGACCTGAGACCTTAGAGACTCAAATCTGCTTCATCACCCCCCCCAACAGCCCATGCCACACAGCTCCAATCACCTCTGTAGAACACTATCAATGTGGCTGTCCACAAAGCCCACCAACGGCTACACGATCCCAGACGACTTTACAACCCTTGCCTAAACCATCAAGGCAAATCAACGTGTCACCCATAGGCTCCTATTGCTGTTCCACCTATCCCTGACTCTAGATCCCCGGGCAGAGCAGCTCCAAGCCAAATGCACCCACGCACACAACACAAAACGTACCAACGAGGTGATTCAGAGAGAGAAAACACTCAGCAAGAAGAATGACTCCAGGATGAGAGTTGCCAGCCGGCAAGATGACCTACAGCGTCCAAGACCACAAAGCCAGGAGGCTCTGCAACAGCCCCAAAGAAGAAGAGGCAAAAGGAACGGTCCGTTACAAGAGGGTACCGTCAAAACCAAGATCACGGACGCATAAGGGGCTGTCGTCAAGACCTAGGAACGTCAAGAGGCAGGGAAGAACTCCCATTCCGAGACAACGCACGCCTAGAGAGCAGAGCTGCCAAAGGAGCCCACAAGAGCGCCGCAAAAGAGAACCAGCGGGAACCTTCCGACGCCAAACCATGCTTCAGACCTCCGAGTGCAAGAAAGCGGCACCCGATTGGAACAGTGCCGATGAGCAAGGCCATTTGAGACCCTAGGGACTGCTGCCAAAGCACACGCCACGCTCCCTGAGCGCAAAGATTGATGACTGCGTCGAGGCCCGAACAAGGTCGAAGGCACACAAGACAGACTACACAAGCTACACACCGCCACAGACACAGGCCGGAACTGCCCTGCCCAGCATGCACTGGTCTCAGGCCGAAAAGCAACCCGCTCCCTTCACCTGCCCACGCAGGACAGCTCCTGGCCTCCTACTCTAACTTTGAAAACCCTCCCGGCAATTCCCAGCTCTGTCCCTCCCTCCCTCCCTCGCAGCCACTCCCCAGCCCACGTGTCTCAACTTAACTTCCCGAGGACCGACGGTACGAATCCAGCCTCCGCACAACTCACATTGGCTAACTGGGACCATCTGGCATTCGCCAGGTTCCTCTTCATCATCTGCAGTGAAAACAGTAAACAAAACCAAACCACCAACAACACAATCAGAAGAGGCAGTAACCAACCCATTAGCAAACACGAGCTAATTTCTCAAAATCCCACTTAATCACACACACACGCACCCCCACCACAGTGTTATGCTTACCTGCTCTTTCCAGGGTCACACCCTGCCGCCATCGTCTCTCTGGGTACCTGAGACAGCAAGATACACAGAATTAGCACAGCAGTCGCTAGAAGTCACCGGCCCCATGCTCCTCCTCCCTCAGCCACAGCTCACCTCAAAGGCTCATGCCATTCCAAAGCTGGCCCGCATAGCACCTGCAAAACAAAAGATAAACACTTAACCGAGCAACCACCCAATACTTCGATATTCAACACCGACCCAGCCCACAACCACCTCACCTTCTCAAACTCCTCATTGGCCTGCGGCATGGCTCCTCTGAGGCTGCGTGCCCCACGTGGAAAAAACAAAGCGGGAGACGCATGCTGAGAGGCCGCCTGAAACCTTAGCCTGCTTGGACCGATTCCCAACTCCCTCTCCTCTACCTTGGCCACTCAACTACCCCACTCTGTCATCAAGAGCTTGCCACATCAAAGCATGCACACTGCCTGCAAAGTCAAACAAGGGATGATTCCAACTTTACCAACAATGCAACACCTCCAAAGGAACAGTTCCTTTAAGCCAGTAGTCAGAGCTCACCTTGCCAGAGACACCTCCAGCACTCATGGCCCGCTTCACTCCTTGCTTCGCAACTTAAAATTAATAAAAGAAAAAAGAAGTCCCTATCAGCTAGTCAGAGAGCCACCAGCCGCATCTTCCCTCCCACTCCACTCACAGATCCACCTCCTTATGGCACTCCGCTCCCCTCTTCCGTTGCTCTGGGGCACGCATCTCATCTCTCCGCATCTGAATAAAGCCCCATATTGAACGAATCAGCCTGGATGCAGAGCGAGAGCTTAACAAGTCCAGAGACTTTGATTCCATCTAGGAATACCAGTACTCCAGCTACAACCAGCCATTTAAAAAAACAGTACAACCCTCTTATCACTGTGCCACCTACCCCTGACTCAACTGCCCCGGGCAGAGCAGCTCCAAGCCAAGCACACCTGTGCACGGACCAACACAACACAGAAGACTACAGACAAGGTGATTCAGAGAGAAAACTATCAGCAAGAAGAATGACTCCCAGATGGGAGGTGCCATCCGGCAAGATGACCTACAGCGTCCAAAACACTGAGGCAAGGAGGCTCTACGGCAGACCCCCGAGGAGTCCCACGTAACAGCCTGTTAAAAGATGGTACTGTCAAAACCGAGACCATGGATGCACCAGAACCCTGTCATCAAGATCTAGGAACACCAAGAGGCAGGGAAGAACTCCCAGTCTGAGAAAATGGACGACTAGAGAGCAGAGCTGCCAAAGCAGCCCAAAAGAACAACGCAAAAAGAACCGACTGGAATATGACGAGACCAATCCATGCTTTAGAGTTCCAAACACATGAAAAGAAGCACCGGATTGGCACTGTGCCGATGAGCAAGAGCATTCGAAACCCTAGGGACGGCACCTAAAGCGCATGCCGCGCTCCCCCGGCAAAAAGCGCGATGAGGACATCGAGACCTGAGGAAGGCCTAAGGCACAGAAGACAGACTACACAAACTGCACACCACCATGGACACAGGCTGGAACTGCCCTGCCCGGGACACACTGCTCTCATGCTCAAAGGCAACCCGTTCCCTTTGCCTGCCCACACAGGACGGCTCCTGCCCTCCTACTCTAACTTTAAAACCCCTCCCGGCACTTCCCAGCTCTGTCCCTCCCTCCCAGCCTGGGTCCCTCAACATAGCTTTCAGAAGGGTCCCAATCCATCCTCCACAAAACCACACAGGCTAACTGGGATGTTCCTCAAGGGGACACATTGCTCTTCAACATCTGCAATTTAAAAAACAAACAACAAATCAGAAAAGGGAGTAAGCATCCCACTGGCCAACACCAACTACTTCCCCAACTCCCACCTCCTCACAAGTGCCACCGTGTTCGCTTCCCCACTTGTTCGACTCAGACCCTGCAGCTGTCGTCACTCCTGCTACCTAAGGTACCGAGAGACAGCAAGTTAGCATGGCACTCATGAGAATTCATCAGCCCCACACTCCTCCTTCACTAATCCACAGCTCACCTCAAATGCTCATCCAATTCAAAGAGAGCCCACACAACACCTCCACAACAGAAGGTAAACGCTGAACCGAGCAGCCACATAATATTTTGCTATTCAACACCGACCTGACCGACTACCGCCTCACCTTCTCAGACCAGCATGCAGCTTTGCAGGAGACCTTATAGCACACTTCACGGTACATAAAGGCTGCCTATAAGAAACCTGCAGAGGGACTTTTTACAAAGGAGTACAGCAATAGGACAAGGCCGTAACGACTTTAGTCCTAAAGAGGGTACATTTAGTTTAGGTGTTAGAAAGACATTTCTCACTAGGGGTGACGAGGCACTGAAACGCGTTGCCCAGAGAACCTGCAGGTGCTCCCTCCCTGGAAGCATTCAAGGCCAGGTCAAATGGGGCTTTCAGGAACCTGGTCTCACAGAAGGTCTCCCGGGGGGGGGTGGGGGGGTGGGGGCATGGAACTAGAGGATCTTTATGGTGCCTTCCAACCCAAACCTTTCTACAATTCTATGACATTCAAAACCAACTGGAAAACTCATCTGAGAAGGGCTGGTGAACCCTCCTCCCTTTCCCAGCAGTCCCAAAACTTAAGAAACCCCTTTTCTTCTCCTCAACTGTCAGGAAAGGAACCCCGCTGCTTCCTCAATCTGCACTCCTGAACCCCCTTCAGTGGCTACTCCTCAGGAGCCACTCTTCTGAGCCACATCCCAAATTCCGGGGGCACCCCCTAACTTACAGCTTCCCAGAGAATCTGAGGTCTGCTACATGCCCACAAAATAAAGTCAAGTCCGAAGGCTTGTAATGTAAGAGGGGCCTGCCACCAGCTGCAAAGATTCTAGGGACAACGTGGCATCCTGTGGGCAATGAGGAAAGGCATTGAGGCATCCCAAACCCTGAAAGGCACTGTGCCTCACAGCCCTTCTGCTTTCATCAGTAGTACTAAAACTCCATATTCAAATACATACAAGACACTCCCCCTAAGCCCTGCTAAACAATGTCACCATCAGTCCTGTTAAGAGAGATATCATCAACTTATACAGCATACAGCTGAAGTGGTGAAAAAAACAAGGTTCCATTTTCAAAAAAGTTGGGAATTCCAGGGAAACACAACACATGAAGAATTAAAAAAACACAACAATGCCTGCTACTAAACCATCTTTCTACCCCTGAACAATCAAAACAAATGTACTGACCTGAAAAAAAGAAAGGGGGGGGAAAAAAAGCACAGCTGTATACAAGTGCTACTTTCTACCACACATGCTGCATAACCTTGAGTGGTCCTGAAGCTCTTACCTCAGGCAGACACCTCTTCCCAAAGGGCTGAACCAGCTCAAAACCTGCAAAGCACTCAAGGAAGAGCTGAGCACCAACACCAGAGAAACCCAGGAGCACAATGAGCTCCCTCAGCAGAGGCTGTAGCACAATTAGCCCAAGCCTCCGCCCACCACCCTTAACACAATCACCTGGGAAAGGGGAAGGGCAAACCACCAGCAGTTATAGAGTCATCTGGAGGAGCAGCAGCACTGTCCTCACCTGCTTTAAATTTACAGCAAATAAGACCCTGAACAGAGAAAGTAAACT
Organism: Astur gentilis; assembly: GCF_929443795.1. NCBI lineage: Eukaryota > Metazoa > Chordata > Aves > Accipitriformes > Accipitridae > Astur > Astur gentilis. The sequence continues at coordinate 108,666 of NC_064916.1, read as the reverse complement.
CCCCCAGGAAAGGACACTAATTGCTCCTGTGCTACAGCTACACCTATTGCACTAGCAATAGGACCAGGTATGAAATTAAATTTAATTTGTCTGGGGTGTAGATAGAAAACAATAGATGCCCTTCTAAACTAGGTAAGAAACTAGCTCATTAAACGCAATGACATTGTTGTTGTTACCAAAATTTATGTGCTTCAGTTTCCTATAAAAAAACCAAAACACTCTGGGGTTATGCTTCACTTCTAGCAAGGCTGTGCATACCACCTTACTTCTACCAGAACTACCTTCTGGATAGGAATGAATCAAAAAGCAGAATTAGATCCCTTAAGAATTCCATCTCCAAAATATCTCTGGTTGCAAAACAAATTCTTTACTGTGAATAGCCAATGATGCAGAGTCCCCCTGAGCATGTCTCCAGCTGACTCCCTTAACAGAGATACAAGAGCCCCAAAGCACAAAAAACACCACATGTTCATGCTCCTTTCCATGGCGGGGCATGGAAATACATGGGGGGAAGAGGAGCAGCCATGTCCCAGAAGGGCAGGGGGGCAACGACAGCCCCTGCAGTCATGCAGGAAATGGTCAGCTGAAACCACACCCCTGCACTTTGGGGCAGGGGGGGACACACAGACAGGACAGCAGCCACAAATAACACCAAGAATACATGGAACTTCAGGGATACACAGCAGGTGGGGGGGAAGGGTGTGACACCCCCACCAATCGGCATGGGAAAAAACTCACAGGGAAGGTGGGTTAGATGGATAATTCGCAGTGGTAAGATACATGCACAAGAATATGCACAGGCTGGGGGGGTCATGCATAAGGTTTACCTTCACCAGGGGCTCCACCTAGGTAATCCACAGTAGGTGAACTCATCTGGGATAATCTACAACAGCAGTTCCACTCTGGGGGAACCTCCTAACCTACAGCTTCCTAGAAACTCTGAGCTCTGCTACATGCCCACAAAGTAAAGTCAAGTCCCAAGGCTTGTAATCTACAAGGGGCCTGCCACAAGCTGCAAAGATTCTAGGGACAACTTGGCATTCTGTGGGCAATGAGGAAAGGCATCCCAAACCCTGAAGGGCATTGTGCCTCACAGCTCTTCTGCTTTCTTCAGAAATACTAAAACTCCATATATAAATACATAGAGGACATTCACCCTAACCCCTGCTAAACAATGTCACCATCAGTCTCATTAAGAGAGATATCATCAGCTTACACAGCATACAGCAGAACTGGTGAAAAAAACAAGGCTCCATTTTCCAATAAAGTTGGAAATTCCAGGGAAACACAATACACAAAGAATTAAAAGAAAAAAACCAAACAAAAACAAACAATGCATACTATTAAACTGTCTTTCTACCCCTGAACACTCAAAACAAAACTACTGACCTGAAAAAAAGAAAAGGGGAAAAAAAAGCTGCATACAAGTGTTACTTTCCACCACACATGCTGCAGAAACTTGGCTGGTCCTGAAGCTCTTACCTCACACAGACACCTGTTCCCAAAGGGCTGAGCACCAACACCAGAGAAACCCAGGAGCACAATGAGCTCCCTCAGCAGAGGCTGTGGCTCAAATACCCCTGAGCCCCCGCCCACCACCCTTAGCACAATCCCCTGGGAAAGGGGAAGGGCAAACCACCAGAAGATATAAAGTCAACTGGAGGAGCAGCAGCACTGTTTTCACCTGCATGAAATTTACAGCAAATGAGACCCTGAACAGAGAAAGCAACACTTACTAGCAACTACAATACCTGCTCCTGTACTACAGCTACAACTACTGCATCGGCAATGTGACCAGGTAAGGAGTTAATTTTAATTTTTCTGAGACGTAGACAGAAAAAGACATGTGTGTCTTTAAACTAGGTAGGAAATTAGCTCGTTAAATGCAATAACAATGTAGTTATTAAAATCACATCGGTCAACGGCGAGGCCAGCAGACGCAATGGTAAGTTGGCGGCTAAGCGATAGATTGAGGCAGACCGGGAGGTTCCCGAGGTCCAGGAGCCCCGGCGAAGAGCAGAGGGACCGTGCAGAGCAGGCAGCTCTCACGAGACAGGCTGCCGCTGCATGGGCATTGCCAGGGGCAACTGTGGGAGATTTAAATGGCCCTGAGGAGCACAGGAAGCAGGGTGTGGTGCGTCAGAAAGGTGTGCCGTGGTGCGGCAGTTTGCGCGGCAGTTCGTGAGGGCAGGGCGCAGTGCCCCCCCCCCCCCCCCCCCAGCTCAAGCAGGCTACTGAAGCGGTAGGCATCATCCTCAGGAGACGACCCCAGTATCGCTGCCACTGAGGTGAAAGCCATCGCTAGGAAAAATGCGGTGACGCAGACTGAGCTCCCATGTAAAGGTGCAGCTGTCCGGGTATCTGGCTGCGGGGAGTGCCCAAGTCTATCACTGATGCTGGAGGGCAGCGGGGACACCTCTTGTGTGAGATGTGACCAGGTAGATGATCTGCTCAGCCTGGTGGCAGAGCTGAAGGAGGAAGTGGAAAGGTTGAGGAGTATCAGGGAGCATGAGAGGGAGATAGATTGGTGGACCCACACCCTACCATCCCTGGGGCAGAGGCAGCAGATGGAGGCTCCGCGAGAAGCGGAGGTTCCCCTGCCCCCTCGCCACCGGGCAGGAGGGGACCTAAGACATGCAGGGGAATGGATACAGGTCCCTGCTCAGCGAGTCCCCTCCCGGTCTCCCTCACCTTCCCAGTTGCCCCTACGGAACAGGAACGTGGCTCTGGAACTTGAGGACCAGGTCAATGAAGATCAGGGTGTAGGTTAAGCCCTAACCAGGGAGGTGCCCAGGCTCAGTCGGGCAGCCCCACGCGTTCCCAAAGCCCCCGAAAAAAAGAAAAAGGAGGGTAATTGTCATAGGCGACTCCCTTCTGAGGGGGACAGAGGGCCCAATATGCAGTCCTGACCCATCCCACAGGTTGAGGAGGAGAGGGAAGGCCGATAAGGCAGATATTGTGCTGAGAGTCTGTAACAGACCGCCTGACCGGGTTGAAGAGACGGATGAATCATTCTACAAGCGACTGGCAGGGCACTGGGGCGATTAGTGGAAGGAGCACAAGTAGTGTTTTCCTCAATCCCTTAGTGGCAGGGAAATATACTGAAAGGAACAGGAAACCACACCTGGTGATGACGTGGCTCAGAGGCTGGTGCCATCGGTGGCGTTTGGGGTTTTTTGATCACGGGGAGGTTTACATGGCACCGGGCTTGCTAGTGACAGATGGTATCTGGCTATCTCAAAGGGGTAAAAGAATCCTCGCTCGTGAGATGGTGGGCCTCATAGAGAGGGCTTTAAACTAGGGTTGAAGGGGGTAAGTGTTGAGGAATGGTTAATGGAACAGGGTCACAAGTCTGCAGAGGCATTGTGCAAGCAAGAAGATTTCTGCTTCAACAAGACAGTGGCGAAAGTAAGGAACTTTGTGAAGAGAAGTTGTGGTTGAAGAAATGTAAAAATAAGTAGCCTGTAACCGCAAGTACGTACAGTATGTGAGTGTAACTTTTTTATCATGTAACCAATAAGAGAATGAGTAGTAGGCATATGTTATAGAAATCATATAAAAGAACCGTGTTAGAAATAAACATTGAAGACGCTTGCAGGATCTCATATTGAGTGTTCTGTGTCTTCCCTGCTCAAAACTCTCCGCAAGTGGTGCCCAAACAGGGACCGACAGGGACTTAACACTTTCCCTGTGGAAACCAGTGGAGAGGAGCAGATCAATGGAAAAGTCCTGCCGTGCAGCCAGCAGGAGCCTTTGCACATGTGATAATGCAGATGGAAATGGGTCCCGAGAAATGTCTGGAGTCCATGCGTTTGGCTCGGGAAGGCCTGTCAAACGTAAGGGAAGCTCCAGCCACTCCATCATATATGTCAATCAAACAGGGAACCCAAGAGCCTTTGTGGATAGGCTCACAGCAGCCTTGAATAAGGCAAATATGCCTCCGGCTCTAAAAGCTGCACTGTTGCGACAATGTGCTTTGGAAAACGGTAACGCTGCCACCAGAGCTGTATTGGTTACTTTGCCAGCTGATGCATCAATTGAACTAATGTTAGAACGTATGAGCAAGGTCCCTGTAGGTCCACAAGCAATGTTAGTGGAATCATTGGAGAAACTAGGGGAAAAGTTAATTGAAGGTCAACAACAGCAACAACAAGCCTTTGCAGCCGCCCTTGCACCTTTAAAACCAGCAGGGGGCAATAGAGGCTTTAATGACAGTAGGGGTGGAAAGTTTAAGTGTTATAGATGTGGAAAGCTAGGTCACAAGAGACAACAGTGTAGGGAGCCAGGAGTTTGGTGCCAGAACTGCCGGCAAGACACCCACAGTACCACTGCGTGCCGTTGATCGGGAAACGGGATGTCGAGCGCTAGGGGTCGCAGCGCAAGGACACCAATCGCGGCTCCGGTATCATTGAGGGACGACCTTATGCCAGCTCCAGAGCCACATCTCAACTCACCCCAGCGGGACAACCATCTCCAGCAACGCTTGGCAGCCTCGGATTGGACTTGGCAACAGCAGTAGATGTTACACTTATTGACCCTAAACCACAAAAGATTGCTACAGGAATATGTGGAAAAATAATTATAAATGGCGAGAGACAAGGGGCATTGCTGTTGGGACGTTCATCAAGTGGAATAAAAAGAATATTTGTGCTGCATGGAGTAATAGACAGTGACTTTGAAGGTGAAATCTATATTGTAGCACAAACTTTGTTTCCTCCAATTGTTATACCGAAGGGAAGCAAGATAGCACAGTTGGTGCCATTGTTACAATTAAGCAAGGGAATGACAACTGGAAATCAGCAAATTAGAGGTGATAGAGGATTCGGCTCGACAGGAGGATTAGTGATGTTATCCATGCCTCTCACAGAAAGACCAATAACAACAGTCACTCTGGAAAATAAAGGGGAGAGAGTTATTTTACAAGCCTTGTTGGACACCAAAACTGATATTTCTATCGTCGGCGAACATTTTTGGCCAGAATCGTGGCCAACAAGGACTGGTGCTGGAGGCGTGCAAGGAGTTGGGGGAACAGCTAGTGTTCAACAAAGTCAGGATAGAATTGTAGTTTATCTAGATGGACAAAGAACCAATGCCACAATTACTGTAATGCCCTTCCCTCATGGAGTTTCAGCCTTGATTGGATGAGATATTCTTCTCCAGTTAGGAGTAAGATTGACAACTGAGTCACCTTTTTAGGAGCGGTCACGGATTGGACTTTCCTGATTCCTTTAGTTTGGACAAATGATGAACCTGTCTGGATCGAACAGTGGCCGCTAAGGAAGGAAAGTCTGGAACAAGCAGAAATATTGGTAGATGAACAATTAGCGTTGGGACATATTAAACCTTCAACTAGCCCGTGGAATACACCCATTTTTGTTATCAAGAAAAAAATCGGGCAAATATCAGCTATTACATGATCTCAGAGCAGTCAATGAACAGATGCAAGCCATGGGAGCGCTTCGACCGGGAATGCCTAGCCCAGCTATGTTACCGATAGGCTGGCATTTATTAATTATTGACTTAAAAGACTGTTTTTTCACCATCTTTTTACATCCCAGAGATACTGAACGCTTTGCTTTTACGTTACCATCGGTTAATCGAGCTGGCTCAGCTCGCAGGTTTGAATGGATTGTACTTCCACAAGGCATGAAAAACAGTCCTACTTTATGTCAACTTTTTGTGGACAATGCCCTGAGAGAAATCCGATCAACCTGGGACAAGACGATAATATATCACTATATGGATGATGTTTTGTTGGCCCAACAACAACCATTTTCTGCAAACCAGGAACAATATCTTGAAGAGACATTATATAAGCATGGTTTGAAAATTGCAACAGAAAAGATACAATGTCAACCAGTGTGGAAATATTTGGGATGGCTTATTACAGACTCCCAGGTACGGTCACAAAACCTAGAAATACAGACTGATGTCAAGACTTTGAACGATGCACAAAAGCTGCTAGGAGACTTACAGTGGCTGAGACCAATAGTGGGAATTACCAATGAGGAGTTAGAAGTTTTACGACCTTTGTTAAACGGAACTGATCCGTCCTTACCAGTGAAATTATCAAGTCTGCAAGAAGAGACAATAAAAAACATCTCCACTGTCATTACATCTTGTATGGTGGACCGCTTTGATCCAGATTTACCTGTCGATCTCACTATCTTACACTCCAAGAATCGGTTCATAGGTACATTAACCCAATGTGAAAAGAAAAAGGGGGAGCCTCGGGTTTTAGAGTGGCTCTTTACGTCTTTGCGACCAAAAAAGACGATACGACAAAAAGATGAAAATTTGGCAGAGTTAATTCGTAAAGGTAGAATGCGATTGTTACAGATTTTGGGTAAAGAACCGGGAACAACTTATCTCCCAATTCGGCGAGAAGATTTGGACTGGTGGTTACAACATTTGGAAATGTTGCAATTGAGTTTATTGACCCAGGGTGTGTCTATCAGTTTAAGCCTGTTAAAAAGTCCAGTGCTAAAATGGATGTCTGGAACAGGATGGATTGAAAAACCAAAGAGAAGTGAAGCTCCTATTAAGAATGCATTAACTGTTTATACAGATGCGGGTAGAAAATCGCAGACAGCAGCTGTCACCTGGGAAGTGAATGCACAGTGGAGTCATCAGATAATTGCAGCAGAAAAAGGAGATTCGCTGCAATTGTTAGAATTGTCAGCAGTCGTATGGACTTTTGTTAAGTCGATAAATGAACCAATTAATGTTGTTTCTGATTCGTTATATGTGGCTGGAATAGTATACCGAATAGAAGGAGCAAGGATAAAAGAGGTTAACAATCCTAGATTGTTTGAGTTATTACGGCAACTTCAATCTGCCGTACATCAACGGTCAGAACCATATTGCGTGATTCATATTAGAAGTCATAAATGGTCAGAAGGTTTGGGTGAAGGTAATCAGAAGGCTGATCAATTGGTATCTTTGACTGTACCTCTAAGTGAGTTTGTGAAAGCTCGTGAGGCACGTGAAGCCTTTCGCCAAGATGCCAAGGGACTGTTCAAACAATTCAGAATTACCATAGATGAGGCTAAAGGTATTGTACGAAGCTGTCCAAAATGTAGCCGTTTTGGTCCGGGTTTGGGAATAGGAGTAAATCCCAGGGGTCTTGGTCCGAATGAACTATGGCAAATGGATGTAACCCATGTAAATGGATTTGGGCGTTTAAAATATGTTCATGTAACCATTGATACTTACAGTAAATATATATGGGCAACAGCTCAGGCTGGAGAAAAGGCACTCCATGTAGTTAGACATCTTACTACATGTTTAGCTGTTATGGGGGTGCCTCAAGAGATTAAGACTGATAATGGTCCAGCATATATCAGTACAAAAGTTCAAAAGTTTGTGCAAATGTGGAGGGTGAAACATGTAACAGGTATACCACACTCACCCGCTGGTCAAGCTATTATAGAAAGAACACATCAAGTATTAAAACGATATTTAGTAAAGAATGATGATACCGTGGATATACAAGAACGTCTAGCTCGTACATTGTTTACTTTAAATCATCTTTGTATTCTGGGGCAAGATCAGCCTGCAGCCTGGGTTCATTATATAAAGCCAAAACCAAAGTCTGCTGAGTCGCCAAAAATTAGGGTTAAATATAGAGATTTGAAAACTGGGATTTGGCAAGAACCAGCTGAAGTTGTTTATCAGGGAAGAGGTCACATGTGTGTACTTACCCCAATAGGGTTACAATGGATTCCGTCCAGATGGACTAGACCAGCTGTAAACGATGTTTCTACTGAGATGCCTGGTTTGTAAATAGAACTATAGACTGTTTAATCATTACTAACAACTTTGAACCTTCTCTTGCTTTATAACAGAAAATGGATAGAATTATAACTGGGATGAAGATTTTAATCACATTGTCTGTTATCTTAGGAAAGGGATTGGGAAACCTTCACAAGATTGATCTTCGACAGAATATGTGGATTACTTGGGCTAACGAGACAGCACAGGATTAATTTTGTCCATCATTAGCTACCCCATCTGATCCGTTTCGTACGTGCTTAATTGGGGTCCCTTTAAAAAACATGAGAGGATTTGGGCCTTGGACGACAGCCAAAGTTTATGATGATCTAAATCAAGCAAAGACTGATTTCTGTACCATTCGGCCTGGATTAACCACAAACAATTGGTGTGACACATTAAATATCTCCATAAATCCTTTGGGAGCCCAAACACATAGCATTCTTAAGAAATTGAATGTTACTGGTATAGAGCCTCAGGAACTTAATATTTTGGGGTCTGTACCTGGAGATTATTGTTTAACTTTTGGGGATGATCAAGGTAAAGATTTAGTTAAAATTAAGAACTTTAGACCTGAAAAGCCAAGAAATGATAGTATCTGGATTACCCCTAAATCTTTTTGGTACTATAACATTACTGGTTATTGTAATGGTTGGAATTGGCCCGTAACCGGGTATGGCAAAGTAAAAAAAGGCAAAAATATTACCACCAGGACTATTTCTTATTTGTGGGGATCGTGCTTGGCCAGCTATACCTACAAAAGCACAAGGAGGACCATGTTATCTTGGCAAATTAAAGTTGTTTGCCCCCAGCATTCATCAATTGTTGAATATGAGTAATATAAGTCACAAATCTAAACGTGCTAGATGTGATACATATCAATTGGGACCTGAATGTAAAGATAATGTGGAATTGTGGGAACGCCCGACTTATTTTAGCATCTCTTTTTACACCCCAAGCTGCCTCTGCCAAAGCACTAACCCAATTAAAACGGCTAGCTTGTTGGACAGGAAAACAAATTAATATTACCTCCAGAATAGTAGATGAACTCATCACTGATTACGGCATACCTTATTGCAAAATCGAGCTGCCATTGATTTTTTGTTGTTAGCACAGGGCCACAGTTGTGAAGAGTTTGAAGGAATGTGTTGTATGAATCTTTCTGATCACTCTGAATCTATTCATAAGAAACTTTCCTAATTGCAAGATAACATGAAAAAGCTTACTGTTGTTATAAATCCTGTTGATGACTGACTTGAAAATGGGGAATTACTGGTTGGTTAAAAACCTTGATGAAGGTAGGCATTCGGTTTTTTGTTATTATCATTATTGTACTTATTTGTCATACTTTTTCTTATGTGAAGAAGGGTCTAGAATCAGTTGTGAATCCAGTTTGGATTGTTCAACAAAAAGAAAAAGAGGGAATTGTTGAGGAATGCTAAATGGAACAGGGTCACAAGTCTGCAGAGGCATTGTGCAAGCAAGAAGATTTCTGCTTTGACAAGACAGTGGCGGAAGCAAGGAACTTTGTGAAGAGAAGTTGTGGTTGAAGAAATGTAAAAATAAGTAGCCTGTAACCGTAAGTATGTGCAGTATGTGAGTGTAACTTTTTTTATCATGTAACGAATAAGAGAATGACTAGTAGGCATATGTTATAGAAATCATATAAAAGAACCCTGTTAGAAATAAAGATTGAAGACGCTTGCAGGATCTCATATTGAGTGTTCTGTGTCTTCCCTGCTCGAAACTCTCCGCAGGTAAGGGATAAGACTAGGTGCACCAGAGATGAGCCTGGGGGCAGCGTGTACCGATGTTAGGGGTGGATTCGATAGGCCAGCTCGAATGCATCTATGCCAACGCATGCAGCACAGGCGATAAACGGGAGGAGCTGGAAGCCATCGTGCGGCAGGATACATATGACTTAATCCCCATCACGGAAACACGGTGGGGCACCTCCTGTGAGCGGAGTGCTGCAACGGATGGCTACGAGCTCTTCAGAAGGGATCGGCAAGGTAGAAGAGGTGGCGGGGTGGCTCTCTATGTTAGGCAGGGTTTGGACAGTACAGAGCTACCTGAGTGCGATGACAAGACAGAGCGCTTATGGGTAAGGATGAGAGGGAAGGCCAATAAGGCAGATATTGTGCTGGGAGTCTGTTATAGACCGCCTGACCGGGTCGAAGTGACAGATGAATCGTTCTAAAAAGAATCAAAGGAGCATATCTATCCTTTAAGGGATACAGAAGGGAACGTTGCCACCAGAGATGAGAAAAAGGCCGAGGTACTTAATGCCTTCTTTGCCTTAGTCTTTAAGAGGGAGACCAGTTGTCCTCAGGGTACTCTTGCCTCCTGAGCTGGAAGGTGAGGATGAAGAGCAGAATATATTTCCCCCCCCCCCCCCCCCCCCTTTAATCCAGGAGGAAATAGTTAGTGACCTACTACGCCATCTGGATGCTCACAAATCCATGGGACCAGATGGAATCCATCCAAGAGGGCAGAGGGAACTAGCAGAGGTGCTTCCCAAGCTGCTCTCCGTCATCTATTGGTGATCCTGGTCAATGGGGGAGGTCCCAGAGGACTGGAGGCTTGCCGGTGTGATGCCCATTTACAAGAAGGGTTGGAGGGAGGATCCAGGGAACTACGGGCCTGTCAGCCTGACCTTGGTACCGGGGAAGATTATGGAACAGTTTGCCTAGAGCGCTCATGTGGCAAGTCTGGGACAAGCAGGGGATTGGGCCTGGTCAGCGTGGGTTTATGAAAGACAGGTTCTGCTTGACCAACCCTATCTCCATCTATGACCAGGTGACCCACCTAGTGGATGAGGGAAAGGCTGTGGATGTTACCTACCTTGACTGCAGCAAGGCCTTTGATACCGTCTCTCATGGCATACTCCTCGAGAAGCTGTCGTCTCCTGTCTTAGACAAGCGTACTCTTTGCTGGGTGAAAAACTGGCTGGATTTGATTCCATTCTAGGGAACAGAACAGAGATGTAGCAGGAAAGGAAAAAAAAGAAGGCAGGGAGAACAAAGGGAGAGAGACACAAAGACTGGAAGAAGGACAAAGGGATGACAGAGGAAAAAAAATAGAGATAGGCTGCAGGAGAGAGATGGAGGAGTTCAAAAAAGACACAGGGAGCATGACAGAACGAGAGTGAGAAACAAGGAACAGAGCAGGACAGCACCGGAGAAAAAAACAACTGTGATTGATAGGCTGTGAGAGAGATATGGAGGAAGAGAGAAAAGAGAAAGGACAGCTAGCTTGAGAGGGAGATGCAGTTAGAAAGGATAGAAGAGGGAAGGAAACAAAGAAATACAGAAAAGATAGCAAGAGGAAGCAGGGCAGAGGGACAGCAATAGAAGAGAAAAAGGGACAGGGATCTGGACAGATGGAGAAAAAAGCAGGAGGAATAGATACAACATGATATGATGGGACAGGAAGTAAGATAGCGCGACAGATGAGAATAATGGCGAGAGAGACTATGAAAAGCACAGGAGGTTGAAGAGAGAGAGGAGACATGAATAAAAATAATACAGAGCACCACAAAGGGTCAGGGAAAGAGAAGAAGAGGAAGGACAACAGGGACAGTGAAATACAGAATTAAAAAAAACCTCACCTATTACACACATCTTATCCTCTCATCAAGCCCATTTCAGAGTTACACAGTACCTCAGCCCCTTTAAGAAAAGTAACACTGCGCCCGAGCCCATTTCGGCGCCGCACCGCGCCCGAGCCCATTTCGGCGCCGCACCGCGCCCGAGCCCATTTCGGCGCCGCACCGCGCCCGAGCCCATTTCGGCGCCGCACCGCGCCCGAGCCCATTTCGGCGCCGCACCGCGCCCGAGCCCATTTCGGCGCCGCACCGCGCCCGAGCCCATTTCGGCGCCGCACCGCGCCCGAGCCCATTTCGGCGCCGCACCGCGCCCGAGCCCATTTCGGCGCCGCACCGCGCCCGAGCCCATTTCGGCGCCGCACCGCGCCCGAGCCCATTTCGGCGCCGCACCGCGCCCGAGCCCATTTCGGCGCCGCACCGCGCCCGAGCCCATTTCGGCGCCGCACCGCGCCCGAGCCCATTTCGGCGCCGCACCGCGCCCGAGCCCATTTCGGCGCCGCACCGCGCCCGAGCCCATTTCGGCGCCGCACCGCGCCCGAGCCCATTTCGGCGCCGCACCGCGCCCGAGCCCATTTCGGCGCCGCACCGCGCCCGAGCCCATTTCGGCGCCGCACCGCGCCCGAGCCCATTTCGGCGCCGCACCGCGCCCGAGCCCATTTCGGCGCCGCACCGCGCCCGAGCCCATTTCGGCGCCGCACCGCGCCCGAGCCCATTTCACGGTTCTCTAGCTACAGCTCCAATTTCAAAGTTGTGCAATTACTAGAGCCAGGAATGCACCCCCTTTCCATTAGCACAGCAGCAGCTACATTTACCTCAAGGTATCTACAACTCGATGCCTAATTCCAAGAGACACTTTCACTTACTTCAACATATAAGTTTACCTATGGACACTAAACACCCATGCTTCCCTCTACGCTTCCCTTTGTGATTGCCATTAGTACTGTGATTCCCACAAGGACACCTGTCTTTTTGTCATTTTGTATTTAGTGCTTCATTTGGTCCATTACACATTCCACATACTTTCAGCTATGTCAGTGTTTCAATCCAATTCTACAATTGAGGAGGTATTCTGTTTGATAAGAAAATATGTTCTGTCTCTTGTGATGACTGAGCTCTACAGAGAAGACCACCAGAGGACTCCAGAACACCACTGAAGACCTTCAACACACATGCATAAAGGACACTTACATATGCTAATGACTTCTCAGAAAAAAATCAATGATAATGTATATTATTTCTCGGAAATTTTATGAATATGTATGCAAGGCAGATATTTAACCTATACAATTAGTCCCAGCCAGGAAGCACGTTTGGAGGAGCGATCCCCCGTGCTTCCAGCACTGCAATAAAGAATACTTAACTCCATCACCGAATGCTCATTTCGAGAAACAGAACACTCAAAACAAAATTACTGATCTGAAAAAAGAAAGGGAAAAAAAAAAGCTGCATACAAGTGTGTCGTGGTTCCAGCCCAGCCGGTAACAAAGGACCACGCAGCTGCTCGGTCACTTCTCCTGCCCCCCTCCGGTGGGACAGGGAGGAGACAAAGGAGAGAAAAGAAAAAAAAAAATGGAACCTCAAAGGTTGAGATAAAGGCAGTTTCCTGGGACAACACAAAACAAAATTGCAACAACAACAACGGTACTAACGAAAGACTAAACAAAAAGAGTGATGCACAGTGCAACTGCTCACCACCTGGAACCCGACGCTCCGCCACTTCCCCCACCGAAAGTCGAGCGCTCCCCGGGCCCGCTCCCCATTTAGATACTGAGCATGATGTCACATGGTATGGAATAACTCCTTGGCTAGTTCAGGTCAGCTGCCCCAGCTATGCCCCCCACATCCCAGGTTCCTGTAAAAATTAACTCTATCCCAGCTGAACCCAGGACAAAGTGTTACTTTCTACCACACATGCTGCTGAACCTTGACTGGTCCTCAAGCTCTTACCTCAGGCAGACACCTCTTCCCAAAGGGCTGAGCCAGCTCAAAAGCTGCAAAGCACTCAAGGAAGAGCTGAGCACCAACACCAGAGAAACCCAGGAGCACAATGAGCTCCCTCAGCAGAGGCTGCGGCTCAAATAGCCTGAGCCTCCGCCCACCACCCTTAGCACAATCACCTGGGAAAGGGGAAGGGCAAACCACCAGCAGATATACAGTCAGCTGGAGGGGCAGCAGCACTGTTCTCACCTGCCTTAAATTTACAGCAAATGAGACCCTGAACAGAGAAAGTAACCCCCCCAGGAAGTGACACTACTTGCTCCTGTGCTACAGCTACACCTATTGCATCAGCAATGGGACCAGGTAGGGAATTCAACTTCATTTGTCTGGGGTGTAGATAGAAAACAATAGATGCCCTTCTAAACTAGGTAAGAAACTAGCTCATTAAATGCAATGACATTGTTGTTGTTACCAAAATTGATGTGCTTCAGTTTCCTATAAAAAAGCCAAAATGCTCTGGGGTTATGCTTCATTTCTAGCAAGGCTGTGCATACCACCTTACTTCTACCAGAACTACCTTCTGGATTGGAATGAATCAAAAAACAGAATTTGATCCCTTAAGAATTCCATCTCCAAAATATCTCTCTTTGCAAAACAAATTCTTTCCTCTGAATAGCCAATGATTCAGTGTCCCCCTGAGCATGTCTCCAGCTGACTCTCTTAACCAAGGTACAAGGGCCCCAAAGCACAAAAGACACCACAAAAACCCATGGAAATACATGGGTGAAAGAGGCAGCAGCCATGCCCCAGAAGGGCAGGGGGGCAATGACAGCCCCTGCAGTCATGCAGGACAGGGTCAGCTGAAGCCACACCACCGCAGTTTGCGGGGGGAGCAACCACCAATGACACCAAGAAAACATGGAACTTCAGGGATACACGGCGGGTGGGGGGAAGGGGGTGACACCCCCAGCAATCGGCATGGGAAAAAACTCACAGGGAAGGTGGGTTAGATGGATAATTCGCGGTGGTAAGATACATGCACAAGAACATGCACAGGCTGGGGGGGTCATGCATGAGGTTTAACTTCACCAGGGGCTCCAACTAGGTAATCCACAGTAGGTAAACTCACCTGGGATCATCTGCAACAGCAGTTCCACTCTGGGGAAACCTCCTAACCTACAGCTCCCCAGAGACTCTGAGCTCTGCTCCATGCCCACAAAATAAAGTCAAGTCCCAAGGCTTGTAATCTACAAGGGGCCTGCCACAAGCTGCAAAGATTCTTGGGACAATGTGGCATTCTGTGGGCAAGGAGGAAAGGCATCCCAAACCCTGAAAGCACTGTGCCTCACTGCCCTTCTGCTTTCATCAGTAGTAGTAAAACTCCATATACAAATGCATTCAAGATGCTCACCCTAACCCCTGCTAAACAATGTCACCATCGGTCCCGTTAAGAGAGATACCATCAACATACACAGCATACAGGAGAACTGGTGAAAAAACCAAGGTTCCATTTTCAAAGAAGTTGGGAATTCCAGGGAAACAAAACACATGAAGAATTAAAAACAAACAATGCATACTATTAAACTATCTTTCTACCCCTGAACACTCAAAACAAAACTACTGACCTGAAAAAAAAGAAAGGGGAAAGAAAAAAAAGCAGCTGCATACAAACAATACTTTCTACCACACATGCTGCTGAACCTTGACTGGTCCTGAAGCTCACTCCTCAGGCAAACACCTCCTCCCAAAGGGCTGAGCCAGCTCAAAAGCTGCAAAGCACTCAAGGAAGAGCTGAGCACCAACACCAGAAAAACCCAGGAGCACAATGAGCTCCCTCAGCAGAGGCTGTGGCTCAAATACCCCCGAGACCCCGCCCACCACCCTTAGCACAATCACCTGGGAAAGGGGAAGGGCAAAACACCAGCAGTTATAAAGTCAGCTGGAGGGGCAGCAGCACTGTTCTCACCTGCCTTAAATTTACAGCAAATGAGACCCTGAACAGAGAAAGTAACCCCCCCATCAAGGAAATGACACTACTTGCTCCTGTGCTACAGCTACAACTATTGCATCGGCAACATGACCAGCTAAGGATTAATCTTAATTTTTCTGAGGCATAGACAGAAAAAGACACATGTGTCGCTAAACTAGGTAGGAAATTAGCTCGTTAAATGCATTAACAATGTAGTTATTAAAATCACATCGGTCAACGGTGAGGCCAGCAGACGCAATGGTAAGTTGGCGGCTAAGCGCTAAATTGAGGCAGACTGGGAGGTTCCCGTGGCCCAGGAGCCCCGGGGAAGAGCAGAGGGACCGTGTAGAGCCGGCAGCTCTCGCGAGAGAGGCTGACGCGGCGTGAGCATTGCCAGCGGCAACCGTGGGAGATTTAAATGGCCCCGAGGAGCGCCAGCGACCAGGAGCGTGGCAAGCAGGGCGTGGTGCGTCAGAAAGGTGTGCCGTGGTGTGGCGGTTTGTGCGGCGGTTTGTGTGGGCAGGGTGCAGCCCCCTCCCAGCTCAAGCAGGCTACTGAAGCGGTGGGCATCGTCCTCAGGAGGAGACCCCGGTATCGCTGCCACTGAGGTGAAAGCCATCGCTAAGAAAAATGTGGTGATGCAGACTGAGCTCCCATGTAAAGGTGCAGCTGTCCGGGTATCTGGCTGCGAGGAGTGCGCAAGTCTATCAGTGATGCCGGAGGGCAGCGGGGACACCTCTTGTGTGAGATGTGACCAGGTAGATGATCTGCTCAGCCTGGTGGCAGAGCTGAAGGAGGAAGTGGAAAGGTTGAGGAGTATCAGGGAGTGTGAGAGGGAGATAGATTGGTGGACCCACACCCTACCATCCCTGGGGCAGAGGCAGCAGACGGAGGCTCCGCGAGAAGTGGAGGTTCCCCTGACCCCTCGCCACCGGGCAGGAGGGGACCGGATACAGGTCCCTGCTCGGGGAGGCAGGCAAGTCCCCTCCCGGTCTCCCTCACCTTCCCAGTTGCCCCTACGCAACAGGAGCGTGGCTCTGGAACTTGAGGACCAGGTCAATGAAGATCAGGGTGTAGGTGAAGCCCTATCCAGGAAGGCGCCTAGGCTCAGTCAGGCAGCCCCACGCATTCCCAAAGCCCCCAAAAAAAAGAAAAAGGAGGGTAATTGTCATAGGTGAGTCCCTTCTGAGGGAGACAGAGGGCCCAATATGCAGTCCTGACCCATCCCACAGGATGAGGAGGAGAGGGAAGGCGGATATGGTGCTGAGAGTCTGTAATAGACCGCCTGACCAGGTCGAAGAGACGAATGAATCATTCTACAAGCGGCTGGCAGGGCACTGGGGCAATTAGTGGAAGGAGCACACGTAGTGTTTTCCTCAATCCCTTAGTGGCAGGGAAATATACTGAAAGGAACAGGAAACCACACCTGGTGATTACGTGGCTCAGAGGCTGGTGCCATCAGTGGCATTTGGGGTTTTTTGATCATGGGGAGGTTTACACGGCACCGGGCTTGCTAGCGACAGATGGTATCTGGCTATCTGAAAGGGGTTAAAGAATCCTCACTCGTGAGATGGCGGGGCTCATAGAGAGGGCTTTAAACTAGGGTTGAAGGGGGTAAGGGATAACACTAGGTGCACCAGAGATGAGCCTGGGGGCAGCGTTGTTCTGACGTTAGGGGTGGATTCGATAGGCCAGCTCGAATGCATCTATGCCAACGCACGCAGCGTGGGCGATAAACGGAAGGAGCTGGAAGCCATCGTGCGGCACGATACATATGACTTAGTCCCCATCACAGAAACACGGTGGGACGCCTCCCGTGAGCGGAGTGCTGTGACGGATGGCTACGAGCTCTTCAGAAGGGATAGGCAAGGTAGAAGAGGTGGCGGGGTGGCTCTCTATGTTAGGCAGGGTTTGGACTGTACAGAGCTACCCGAGTGTGATGACAAGGCGGAGTGCTTATGGGTGAGGATGAGACGGAAGGCCGATAAGGCAGATATTGTGCTGGGAGTCTGTTACAGACCGCCCGACCAGGTCGAAGTGACGGATGAATCGTTCTACAAGCGGCTGGCAGTAGTCTTAGAATCGCGTGCCCTTGTTCTCGTGGGGGACTTCAACTGTCCAGACACCTGCTGGAAATATGCCACAGCTGAGAGTAAACAGTGTAGGAGGTTCCTGGAGCGTGTGGAAGATAACTTCCCGACACAGGTGGTAGGTGAGCCGACCAGGGGAGGAGCCTTGCTAGATCTATTGTTTACAAACAGGGAAGGACTGGTGGGAGGTGTGATGGTCACAGGCCGTCTTGGGCTTAGCGACCGTGAAATGACAGAATTCTCAGTTCTTGGTGAGGCAAGGAAGGGGGTTAGCAAAACCAGCGCTCTGGACTTCCAGAGGGCAAACTTTGGCCTCGTTGAGGCACTGGTTGAGAGAGTCCCTTGGGAGACGGTCCTGAAGGGCAAAGGGGTCCAGGAGGGACGGACATTCATTAAGAAGGAAATCTTAACAGCTCGGGACCAGGCTATTCCCCCGTGCCGCAAGTCGAATTGCCGAGGAAAACGACCGGCCTGGATGAACGGGGGGCTTTTGCTAGGAGTCGGGAATCAAAAGGAGAGTTTATCATCTCTGGAAGAAAGGGCGGGCAACCTGGGAGGAGTGCAGGGATCTTGTTAGGTCATAGAGAAAGGAAATTAGAAAGACAAAAGCTCAGCTAGAACGAACCCTGTACGCTGTCGTAAGAGACGACAAAAAATGTTTTTACAAATACATTAACGGTCAAAAGAATCCCAAGGAGCATATCTATCCTTTCAGGGATACAGAAGGGAACGTTGCCACCAGAGATGAGGAAAAGGCTGAGGTACTTAATGCCTTCTTTGCCTTAGTCTTTAAGAGGGAGACCAGTTATCCTCAGGGTACTCTTGCCTCCTGAGCTGGAAGGTGAGGATGAAGAGCAGAATACACACACACACACCCCTTAATCCATTAATCCGGGAGGAAATAGTTAGTGACCTACTACGCCATCTGTATGCTCACAAATCTATGGGACCAGATGGAATCCATCTAAGAGGGCAGAGGGAACTGGCAGAGGTGCTTCCCAAGCTGCTCTCCATCATCTCTTGGCGATCCTGGTCAACAGGGGAGGTCCCAGAGGACTGGAGGCTTGCCGGTCTGACGCACATTTACGAGAAGGGTCGGAGGGAGGATCCGGGGAACTATGGGCCTGTCAGCCTGACCTCGGTACCGGGGAAGATTATGGAACGGTTTGCCTTGAGAGCGCTCACGTGGCAAGTCTGGGACAAGCAGGGGATTGGGCCTGGTCAGCGTGGGTTTACGAAGGACAGGTTCTGCTTGACCAACCCGATCTCCTTCTATGACCAGGTGACCCACCTAGTGGATGAGGGAAAGGCTGTGGATGTCACCTACCTTGACTGCAGCAAGGCCTTTGATACCGTCTCTCATGGCATACTCCTCGAGAAGCTGTCGTCTCCTGGCTTAGACAAGCGTACTCTTTGCTGGGTGAAAAACTGGCTGGATGGACGAGCCCAGAGGGTTGGGGGAATGGGGTTAAATCCGGTTGGCGGCGCGTCACTAGTGGTGTTCCCCAGGGCTCGGTGTTGGGCCCGGTTCTGCTTAACGCCTTTATCGACGATTTGGACGAGGAGACCGAGTGCCTCCTCAGCAAGTTTGCAGACGACACCAACTTGAGAGGCAGGGTCAATCTCCTTGAGGGTAGGAAGGCTCTATGCAGATATCTGGACAGTCTGGATCGATGAGCCGAGGCCAGCTGTATGAAGGTCAGCGAGGCAGAGTGCCGGGTCCTACGCTTCAGTCGCGGCGACCCCGTGCAGCGCTATGGGCTTGGGGAAGAGTGGCTGGAAAGCTGCCCAGCAGGGAAAGACCTGGGGGTGCTGGTTGACAGCCGGCTGAATATGAGCCAGCAGTGTGCCCAGGTGGCCAGGAAGGCCAGTGGCATCCTGGCCTGTATCGGAAATAATGTGGCCGGCGGGAGCAGGGAGGTAATTGTTCCCCTGTATTCGGCACTGGTGACGCCACACCTCGAGTACTGCGTTGAGTTTTGGGCCCCTTGCTACGGGAAAGATGGTGAGTTGCTGGAACGCGTCCGGAGAAGGGCAGCCGAGTTGGTGAGGGGCCTGGAGCGTAAGTTTGATGAGGAACGGCTGAGGGAACTGGGGTGGTTTAGTCTGGAGAAAAGGAGGCTGAGGGGAGACCTTATCGCTCTCTACAACTACCTGAAAGGAGAGTGTAGCGAGGTGGGTACTGGTCTCTTCTATCAAGTAACTAGAAATAGGATGAGAGAAAATGGCCTGAAGTTGCGCCAGAGAAGGTTTAGATTGGATATCACGAAAAAAATCATTTACTGACAGGGTTGTCAGGCATTGGAACAGGCTGCCCAGGGTAGCGATGGAGTCACCATCCCTGGAGGTGTGTCATGGTTTAACCCCAGCCAGCAACTAAGCACCACGCAGCCGCTCACTCACTTCCCCCCCCCCCCCCATCCAGTGGGATGGGGGAGGAAATCAGGAGAAAAAGTAAAACTTCTGGGTTGAGATAAGAACAGTTTAATAGAACAGAAGAGAAGAAACTAATAATGATTATAACACTAATAAAATGACAACAGTAGTAATAAAAGGATTGGAATGTACAAATGATGCACAGGGCAATTGCTCACCACCCACCGACCAACACCCAGCTAGTCCCCGAGCAGTGATTCCCTGCCCCCCCACTTCCCAGTTCCTAAAACTAGATGGGACGTCACATGGTATGGAATACACCGTTGGTCAGGTGTATTGGGTGTTTGGGTCAGGTGCCCTGGCTGTGTCCTGTGCCAACTTCTTGTGCCCTGGCTGGGCATGAGAAGCTGAAAAATCCTTGACTTTAGTCTAAACACTACTGCGCAACAACAACTGAAAACATCAGTGTTATCAACATTCTTCACGTGCTGAACTCAAAACATAGCCCTGTACCAGCTACTAGGAAGACAGTTAACTCTATCCCAGCTGAAACCAGGACAGTATCCACCCCTTATTCTATACCATTGACGTCATGCTCAGTTACCATACCTTTAGTTACATCCTGATTAATCATCGCCACCTTTCCGTCCCTTTAAGACATATGAACAATGAGACATATATATATATATGTATACACACAGAGTGATATCATTCCTTTAGTTCATGAGTTATGTTCATAAAACATTTGTTGAGTTCAATTAGTTTCTGACTTTGGGCTCCATCTGTCATACCAGTCTGTCTAGGCAGGAGGAATGGTGCAACGTCCTCTCAGTCGGTAGAGCAGAATTGGGCTTCAGTGCGGTGGGACGAGCAGCTGACATTTGACGCAGCAGGAGGATGGTGTGCACCGTTGGATTGCTGCATGCTGGAGTCAGTTCTGGTTCCATCACTACTGCATTTTGCTCAGTTTTATCGCAGTTCTTTCTTGCTTGATCCAAGTGAGTCTTACTATAGTACTATGGGTATAGCATATAACAATTATCATAATGATAACATACAGTAGCAGGGTTATATAGCAACTAATATCATACAGTTTAATTCTGGCTATTTTCACCTAAAATCAAATCCCCTTGAGGCACATATCGGACTTCTCCATCTTTTCGCATCACCCACCAAGTGCACCCAGGCCCTTGAGCAAAAGCAATCCCACGAATGGGTTTACCTTTGCTTGAGGCAGGAGTAACCCAGACTGTTTTCCCGAACATATTTTTCATGTGCACTACAGGGATGTCCTGGTTTCAGCAGGGATAGAGCTAACTGTCTTTCTAGTAGCTGGTACAGGGCTATGTTTTGAGTTCAGCATGCAAAGAATGTTGATAACACTGATGTTTTCAGTTGTTGCTCAGTATTGTTTAGACTATAGTCAAGGATTTTTCAGCTTCTCATGCCCAGCCAGGGCACAAGAAGTTGGCACAGGACACAACCAAGGCACCTGACCCAAACTGGCCAACAGGGTATTCCATACCATGTGACATCCCATCTAGTTTAGGAACTGGGAAGTGGGGGAGGGCAGGGAATTGCTGCTCAGGGACTGGCGGGGTGTCGGTCGGCAGGTGTTGAGCTATTGCCCTGTGCATCATTTGTACATTCGAATCCTTTTATTACTACTGTTGTCATTTTATTAGTGTTATCATTATCATTATTAGTTTCTTCTTTTCTGTTCTATTAAACTGTTCTTATCTCAACCCAGGAGTTTTACATTTTTCCCCGATTTCCTCCCCCATCCCACTGGATGGGGGAAGCGAGTGAGCGGCTGCGTGGTACTTAGTTGCTGGCTGGGGTTAAACCACGACAAAAGACTTGATCCCCTTCTACAGTATGTAAAAATTCTGATTGGGCAGGGCCACTCCGAGTGGCAGATCCTCTGGTGTTGACTAACCAGGTGGCTTTTGCTAAGTGTGTATATCCCAATGTTTGAAGGTTCCACCCCCCTTTGCTCTCAATGTAGGCTTTAACAGTCCATTGTATCGCTGGATTTTCCCAGAGGCTGGTGCATGATAGGGAATATGATACACCCACTCAATGCCATGCTCTTTGGCCCAGGTGTCTATGAGGTTGTTTTGGAAATGAGTCCCGTTTTCTGACTCAACTCTTTCTGGGGTGCCATGTCGCCACAAGACCTGCTTCTCAAGGCCCAGGATAGTGTTCCAGGCAGTGGCGTCGGGTACAGAACACGTTTCCAGCCATCCGGTGGTTGCTTCCACCATTGTCAGCACATAGCACTTGCCTTGGCAAGTTTGTGGGAGTGTGATACAGTCAATCTGCCAGGCTTCCCCAGATTTATATTTCAGCCATCGCCCTCCATACCACAGGGGCTTTAACCGCTTGGCTTGCTGAATTGCAGCACATGTTTCACATTCATGGATAACCTGCGCGATAGTGTCCATGGTCAGGTCCGCCCCTCGATCTCGAGCCCATCTATATGTTGCATCTCTTCCCTGATGGCCTGAAGTATCATGGGCCCACCGAGCCATAAATAGCTCACCCTTATGTTGCCAGTCTAGGTCCACCTGAGCCACTTCAATCTTGGCAGCCTGATCCACCTGTTCGTTGTTTCGATGTTCCTCAGCGGCCCGACCCTTGGGTACGTGAGCATCTACATGACGTACTTTTACAACCAGATTCTCTAGCCGGGACGCAATATCTTGTCACAGTGCGGCAGCCCAAATGGGTTTACCTCTGCGCTGCCAGTTGCTCTGCTTCCGTTGCTGTAACCACCCCCACAGGGCATTTGCCACCATCCATGAGTCAGTATAGAGATAGAGCACTGGCCGCTTTTCTCTTTCAGCAATGTCTAACGCTAGAACGCTAGCTGGATGGCTTTCACCTCTGCAAACTGACTCGATTCACCTTCTCCTTCAGCAGTTTCTGCAACTTGTCGTGTAGGACTCCATACAGCAGCTTTCCACCTTCGATGCTTTCCCACAATGCGACAGGACCCATCAGTGAACAGGGCATATTGCCTCTCATTTTCTGACAGTTTTTTATACAGCGGGGCCTTTTCAGCACGTGCCACCTCCTCCTCTGGTGACATCCCAAAATCTTTGCCTTCTGGCCAGTCCGTGATCACTTCTAACATTCCTGGAGGACCGGGGTTTCCTATGCGAGCCCGCTGTGTGATCAGTGCAATCCACTTACTCCACGTGGCGTCAGTCACGTGATGTGTAGAGACCCTCCCTTTGAACATCCAGCCCAGCACTGGCAGTTGAGGTGCTAAGAGGAGCTGTGTCTCAGTACCAACCACTTCCAAGGCAGTTCAAACTCCTTCATACACTGCCAGTATCTCTTTTTCAGTTGGAGTAGAGCGAGCCTCGGATCCTCAATATCCTCAACTCCAAAACCCCAGGGGTCGGCCTCGGGTTTCCCCAGGTGCTTTCTGCCAGAGGCTCCAGGTAGGGCCATTCACCCCAGCTGCAGTGGAGAGCATATTTTTAACATCTTGTCCTGTCCAGACTGGTCCAAGAGCTACGGCATGAACAATCTCCCATTTAATTTGTTCGAAGGCTTGTTGTTGTTCGGGGCCCCATTTAAAATCATTCTTCTTCCTGGTCACTTGATAGAGAGGGCTTACAATCAAACTGTAATTTGGAATATGCATTCTCCAAAACCCCACAACACCTAAGAGGGCCTGTGTGTCCTTTTTGTTAGTTGGGGGAGACATAGCTGCTATTTTGTTAATCACGTCCATTGGGAGCTGACGACATCCATCTTGCCATTTTATTCCCCAAAACTGGATCTCCTGTGCAGGTCCCTTGACCTTACTTTCTTTTATGGCGAAACTGGCTTTCAGAAGAATTTGGATTATTTTCTTCCCTATCTCAAAGACTTCTTCTGCTGTGTTGCCCCATACGATGATGTCATCAATGTATTGCAGGTGTTCTGGAGCTTCACCTTTTTCCAGGGCAGTCTGGATTAGTCCATGGCAAATGGTGGGGCTGTGTTTCCACCCCTGGGGCAATCGATTCCAAGTGTACTGGACACCCCTCCAAGTAAAGGCAAATTGTGGGCGACACTCTGCTGCCAAAGGGGTTGAGAAAAACGCATTAGCAATGTCCATTGTGGCATACCACTTGGCTGCCTTTGACTCTAGCTTGTATTGAAGTTCTAGCATATCTGGAACGGCAGCGCTCAGCGGTGGGGTAACTTCATTCAGGCCGCGATAGTCAACTGTTAATCTCCATTTCCCATTAGACTTCCGCACTAGCCATATGGGACTATTAAAGGGTGAGCGAGTTTTGCTGATCACTCCTTGGCTCTCCAGTTGGCGAATCAGTTTGTGGATGGGAATCGGAGAGTCTCGGTTGGTACGATATTGCCACCGGTGCACCGTCATGGTAGCAATTGGCACTTGTTGTTCTTCAACCTTCAGCAACCCCACAATCGAAGGGTCTTGAGAGAGACCAGGCAGGGTAGACAACTGTTCAGTGCCCTCCGTCTCCAAGGCAGCTATACTGAAAGCCCATCGATACCCCTTCGGGTCCTTAAAATACCCCCTCCTGAGATAGTCTATGCCAAGGATGCACGGAGCCTCTGGACCAGTCACAATGGGGTGTTTCTGCCATTCATTTCTAGTTAGGCTTACTTCAGCTTCCAATACAGTTAACTCTTGGGATCCCCCTGTCACAGGAGAAATACAAATGGGTTCTGTCCCTTTATAACTTGATGGCATTAGAGTGCACTGTGCGCCAGTGTTTACTAGAGCCTTATACTCCTGTGGGTCTGACATGCCAGGCCATCGAATCCACACAGTCCAATAGACCCGGTTATCCCTTTCCTCCACCTGGCTGGAGGCAGGGCCCCTCTAATTCTGGTCAGAGTATTCAGTATTCACTTCTCATAAAATTGGCTCAGAATTCCCTTCAAGAGGATCGGAAATAAAATCAGCCTTTCTACTCCATTTGGAAACTGGAGTGGCATTTTTCCTGGTAGAATCCCCTTTTGTGGTGTTTTTTTCCTTGCAGCTCACGTACCTGTGCATTTAGGACCGAGGTAGGTTTTCCATCCCATTTCCTCATGTCCTCTCTATGATCACATCGGTAAAACCACAGGGCACCTCGCGGTGTGCGTCTTCTATAGTCTCTCTCTTGGGCAGAAGAACGCTCACTCCTAATAGCTGAGACATTGGTCCTTACAAGTGTGGAGTAGGACATATCCTCTTTGAATTGCTGGAAATCCTCAGACAGATTCTCCACAGCCGAAATGCAGGCATGTAGCGAGGAGGAGAGATTTTCTTCGTATTGATGGAGTTGGCAAGCCACTTCATGCACTGTCGGTGCCTCTTCGTCTTTCCAGGCCATTATTGCCAGTGAGTTGGCATAGGACAATGGTGCGCTCCATACAAACTTCCACCATGTGGGTCGCGTGCATTGAACTTTGTCTGGATCTTTGGGTAGTTGTGGGTTGTCCGGGTCACGATGAATTGTCTCTAGCGCAGCTAATTCCCTCAGATATTGAATACCTTTTTCCATGGTGGTCCACTTGCTTGATTGACATATAACATCTTCCTTAAAGGGGTACCTCTCCTTCACACTTGACAGTAGTCATCTCCAGAGGCTGATGGCCTGTGTCCCTTTTCCAATTGCCTTGTCAATGCCACCTTCCCTGGCAAGCGATCCCAGCTGCTTGGCTTCCCTACCTTCTAATTCCAAGCTATTAACCCCATTGTCCCAGCATTGGAGGAGCCAGGTGATAATATGCTCACCTATATGGTGGCCAAAATCCTTTCGCAAATCCTGCGGCTTACTCAAGGATAGGGACCGGGTTATTACCTCTGGTTCTACCTCTTCCTCCAGTTCCCGTGATGGCCTTGGTTCATCTTCATCCTTCACTAAGCGAACTGATTTTTTTGTATATTTCCTTTTCTGTACGGGGGCAACCGATACTGGTCCAGGTTGGTCCTCTGGTTCAGTTGCGGTATCGCTCGTCGGGTTCTGGATAACCGCAGTGTCTGTCGCCGAGGTTTGGGTAGCAGCAGTGCTCATCAGTGGGGCTGGAGGGACAACAGTGCTTGTTGCCAAGATTTGGGTAGCTGCTGTGCTCATTGCCGGGGCTGGAGGGGCTGCAGTGCCTGTTGTTGAGGTTTGGGGAGCCCGACTTCTCGTCGCCGGGGCTGGAGGGGTCACGGTGCCTGTCGCCAAGGTCTGGGTGCCTGCAATGCTCCTTGCCAGGCCTAGAGGGGCCGCAGCGCCCATTGCCGAGGTTTGGGTGGCCGCGGTGCTCATCGTTTTGTTGTTAGGCCTAGAGACTTTCTCTTCCCCTTGAGGGTACTGAGTAATGTCAAACAGGACTCGATAGGCATGGGCCAGGCCCCAGCACGTTGCAGTGATTTGTATCTCTCTGGAGCTGCCGGGGTGACAGCATACCTTTTCCAAATATTTTACTATTCTTCTGGATCCTGCACTTGTTCAGGGGTGAATTTCCAAAACATGGGAGGTGCCCACTTTTCTAGGTACTTGCCCATACTACCCTACACACCCTGACACTCATAATTATCTAGCCTGGGGGCACATCTCTGGGTGATCTTCTTAAATAGCTCTTTAACCTTAAACGAGAGCTGAACCACATTCAGAAGTATGCTAATTCCTAGCAGTAGGGCTAGGACCGTGCTAGTCCCAACACCCCAGGAGTATTCAAATTTTTCAAAATTCTCAGACACCAGAGTAACTGGACTGAAGGAGAAAGGAGAGGGGAAGAAAGGTACCCCACCCATAGACTGGTTTTCCATGGGGAAAGGTAAATGGTATAATTAGTAATAGTTTCCCACAGGTGGCTCCCGCCGTATAAAGGTGACAATGCTAAGTGCAAATACCAGATTAATCCCACAGCCGATGACTTTATCATACCATAAACCAGTGTTATACCATACATCAAAGCGAAAACCTTAATCCACCTCCCACGGATAAGCAGTAAAAGAGGAACTATATACAGCAAGCGAGGTGATACATAACAGAGCTTTAAAAGCCAGAGCAACAACTCTAAGAACGCATAAATCAACACAATGAACACTTGGACCAAATTTGTTTTAACAAGCTCTGGTCAGGTTTGTCGTTATCTCAAGCCTTCGTGCCCCACATTGGGTGCCAAAATGGACTGTCGTGGTTTAACCCCAGCCAGCAACTAAGCACCACGCAGCCGCTCACTCACTCTCTCCCCCCCTATCCAGTGGGATGGGGGAGGAAATCGGGAAAAGAAGTAAAACTCCTGGGTTGAGATAACAACGGTTTAATAGAACAGAAAAGAAGAAATTAATAATGATAATGATAACACTAATAAAATGACAACAGTAGTAATAAAAGGATTGGAATGTACAAATGATGCACAGGGCAAGTGCTCACCAGCCGCCGACCGACACCCAGCTAGTCCCCGAGCGGCGATTCCCTGCCCCCCCACTGAAGAAGGTCAAAGGCAGACAAGACACACTTCACAAACTACACACCACCACAGACACAGGCCAGAACTGCCCTGCCCGGCACACGCTGGTCTCAGGCTGAAAAGCAACCCACGCCCTTCATCTTCCCAAACAGGACTCCTGCCCTCCTACTCTCACTTTAAAACCCCTCCTGGCAATTCCCAGCTCTGTCCCTCCCTCCCAGCCACTCCCCAGCCCGGGTCCCTCAACCTAACTTTCAGAGGGCCAAGGGTACGAATCCAGCCTCCGCACAAATCACATGGGCTAACTGGGACCGTCCGGCAGTCGCCAGGTTCCTCTTCATCGCTTGCAGTCAAGACAAAACAAAAAAAAAAACCACCACCACCAGCAAAATCAGAAGACGCAGTAACCCATCAGCCAACACCAGCTACTTTCCCAAAAGCCCAATTAATCACACACACACCACAGTGTTATGCTTACCTGCTCTTTCCAGGGTCACACCCTGCAGCCATCAACTCTCAGGGTACCTGAGACAGCAAGACTCACAGAGTTAGCACAGCACTCACGAGAAGTCACTGGCCCCATGCTCCTCCTCCCTCAGCCACAGCTCAACTCGAAGGCTCATCCCATTCCAAAGCTGGCCCGTGCAGTACCTGCAAAACTAAAGGTAAACGCTTAACCAAGCAACTACCTAATACTTCGATATTCAACACCGACCCAGCCCACAACCACCTCACCTCCTCAGACTGCACATCGCTATGCAGCTTCACCCCTCCAAGGCTGCGTGCACCACCTGCAAAAACCAAAGCAAGAGACGCATGCCGAGAGGCCGCCCGAAACCGCAGCCTGCCCGGACCGATTCGCAACTCCCTCTCCTTTCCCTTGGCTGCTCAACTACCCCGCTCTGTCATCAAGAGCTTGCCACCTCAAGGCATGCGTATCATCTGCAAAAACACAAACATGGGATGCTTTCAACTCTGCAGTTGCCAGGTTCATCTTCATCATCTGCAGTCAAGACAAAAAAAAAACCTCTCAAAATCAGAAGACGCAAGAAGTAACCCATCAGCCAACACCAACTACTTTCCCAAACTCCCACTCTTAATCACACACACCACAGTGTTATGCTTACCTGGTCTTTCCAGGGTCACACCCTGCGGCCATCATCGCTCATGGTACCTGAGACAGAAAGACACACAAAATTAGCGTAGCAGTCGTGAGACTCACCAGGCCCATTCTCCTCCTCCCTAATCCACAGGTCACCTTGAGC
This sequence comes from Astur gentilis, assembly GCF_929443795.1. Taxonomy (NCBI): domain Eukaryota; kingdom Metazoa; phylum Chordata; class Aves; order Accipitriformes; family Accipitridae; genus Astur; species Astur gentilis. The sequence continues at coordinate 80,217 of NC_064916.1, read as the reverse complement.
ACTCATCCAAATCCAAATCCAAAGGTGGCCCGCACTGCGCCTGCAAAACAAAAATAAATGCTTAATCAAGCAACCATGTAATATTTGATATTCAACACCAACTCAGCCCACAACCACCTCACCTTCTCAAACTCCTCATTGGCCTGCGGCATGGCTCCTCTGAGGCTGCATGCCCCACCTGCAAAAACCAAAGCAGAAGACGCATGCTGAGAGGCCGCCCAAAACCTCAGCCCACCCGCACGGATTCCCAACTCCCTCTCCTCTACCTTGGCCGCTCAACTACCCCACTCTGTCATCAAGAGCTTGCCACATCAAAGCATGTGCACTGCCTGCAAAGACAAACAAGGGATGATTCCAACTTTGATAACAATGCAACACCTCCAAAGGAACAGTTCCTTTAAGCCAGTAGTCAGAGCTCACCTTGCACAAGACACCTCCAGTGCTGATGGCCCACTTCACTCCTTGCTTCACACCTTCAAAATAATAAAAGAAAAAAAAACCCTATCAGCTAGTCATAGAGCCACCGGCCGCATCTTCCCTCCGACTCCACTCACAGATCCACCTCCTTACAGCACTCCCCTCCCCTCCTCCGTTGCTCTGGGGCACGCATCTCATCTCTCCGCATCTGAATAAAACCCCATATTGAACGAATCGGCCTAGATGCAGAGCAAGAGCTTAACAACTCCAGAGATCTTGATTCCATCTAGGAATACCAGTACTCCAGCTACAACCAGCCATTTAAAAAAAAAAAAAAAACAACCAAAAAACCCAGGGCCAAACTTTAAGCCCATCACATGCAAGGTTCAACACCTTAGAGACTCAAATCTACTTCACCACCCCTCAACAGCCTCTGCCACAGGCCTACAATCATTTCCGTAAAAAAATCTCAACGTTACTGTCCACACGGCCCACCAATGCCTACTAAATCTATTGTTTACGAACAGGGAAGGACTGGTGGGAGGTGTGATGGTCACAGGCCGTCTTGGGCTTAGTGACCATGAAATGACAGAATTCTCAATTCTTGGTGAGACAAGGAAGGGGGTTAGCAAATCCAGCGCTCTGGACTTGCGGAGGGCAAACTTTGGCCTCGTTGAGGCACTGGTTGAAAGAGTCCCTTGGGAGACGGTCCAGGAGGGACAGACGTTCTTTAAGAAGGAAATCTTAACAGCTCGGGACCAGGCTATTCCCCTGTGCTGCAATGTCGAATTGCCGAGGAAAACGACCGCCCTGGCTGAACGGTGGGCTTTTGCTAGGAGTCAGGAAACAAAAGGAGAATTTATGATCTCTGGAAGAAGGGGCGGGCAAACTGGGAGGAGTGCAGGGATCTTGTTAGGTCATAGAGTAAGGAAATTGGAAAGACAAAAGCTCAGCTAAAACGAACCCTGTACGCTGTCGTAAGAGGAACGGCTGAGGGAACTGGGGTGGTTTACTCTGGAGAAAAGGAGGCTGAGGGGAGACCTTATCGCTCTCTACAACTACCTGAAAGGAGATCATAGCGAGGTGGGTACTGGTCTCTTCTATCAAGTAACTAGAAATAGGACGAGAAAAAATGGCCTGAAGTTGCGCCAGAGAAGGTTTAGATTGGATATCACGAAAAAAATCATTTACTGAGGGGGTTGTCAGGCATTGGAACAGGCTGCCCAGGGTACTGATGGAGTCACCATCCATGGAGGTGTTCAAAACACACATAGCTGTGGCACTTTCGGACATGATTTAGCAGGCATGGTGCTGTTGGGTTGATGGTTGGACTTAATGATCTTAGAGGTCCTTTCCAAATTTCACGATTTGATTCAATGCGATTTGATTCTATTCTAGGGAGCAGAACAGAGATGTAGCAAGAAAGGAAAAAAAGGAAGGGAGGGAGAACAAAGGGAGAGAGACACAAAGACTGGAAGAAGGACAAAGGGATGGCAGAGGAAAAAATAGTGATAGGCTGCAGGAGAGAGATGGAGGAGTTCAAAAAAGACACAGGGAGCATGACAGAACGAGAGTGAGAAACAAGGGACAGAACAGGACAGCACCGGAGAAAAAAACAACTGTGATTGATAGGCTGTCAGAGAGATATGGAGGAAGAGAGAAAAGAGAAGGGACAGCTAGCTTGAGACGGGAATACAGTTAGAAAGGATGGAAGAAGGAAGGGAACAGAGAGAAATACAGAAAATATAGCAACAGGAAGCAGGGCACAGAGACAGCAATAGAAGAAAAAAAGGACAGAGATCTGGAGAGATGGAGAAAAAAGCAGGAGGAACAGATACAACATGACATGATGGGACAGGAAGTAACACAATGCAACAGATGAGAATAATGTCAAGAGATAGAGAGAGACTGTGAAAAGCACGGGAGGTTGGAGAGAGAGAGAAGACATGAATAATAAAAAGAGTAACGGAGCACCACAAAGGGTCAGGGAAAGAAAAGAACAGGAAGGACAACAGGGACAGTGAAATACAGAATAACACCACACACACAAACATATTATCCACTTATCAAGCCCATTTCAGAGTTACACAGTACCTCAGACCCTTTAAGAAAAGTCGCACCGCGCCCGAGCCCATTTCGGCGCCGCACCGCGCCCGAGCCCATTTCGGCGCCGCACCGCGCCCGAGCCCATTTCGGCGCCGCACCGCGCCCGAGCCCATTTCGGCGCCGCACCGCGCCCGAGCCCATTTCGGCGCCGCACCGCGCCCGAGCCCATTTCGGCGCCGCACCGCGCCCGAGCCCATTTCGGCGCCGCACCGCGCCCGAGCCCATTTCGGCGCCGCACCGCGCCCGAGCCCATTTCGGCGCCGCACCGCGCCCGAGCCCATTTCGGCGCCGCACCGCGCCCGAGCCCATTTCGGCGCCGCACCGCGCCCGAGCCCATTTCGGCGCCGCACCGCGCCCGAGCCCATTTCGGCGCCGCACCGCGCCCGAGCCCATTTCGGCGCCGCACCGCGCCCGAGCCCATTTCGGCGCCGCACCGCGCCCGAGCCCATTTCGGCGCCGCACCGCGCCCGAGCCCATTTCGGCGCCGCACCGCGCCCGAGCCCATTTCGCATTTATGGAGCTACAGCTCCAATTTCAAAGTTGTGCAATCACTAGAGGCAGGAATGCACCCCCTTTCCATTAACCCAGCAGCAGCTACATTTACCTCAAGGTATCTACAACTCGCCCTTGGATGCCTAATTCCAGCAGACACTTTCACTCACTTCAACAGCTAAGTTTACCTATGGACACTAAACACCCATGTTTCCCTCTACGCTTCCCTTGGTGATTGCCATTAGTACTGTGATTCCCACAAGGACACATAACTACCTGTCTTCTTTTCATTTTATTTTTAGTGCTTCATTTGATCCATTACTCATTGCACATACTTTCAGCTATGTCAGTATTTAAAGTCCAATTCTACAATGTACTTTTTGTACAATATATAGAAAAGACTTTACGGCCTCACTCATCAAATATTTGACACTATTAGTTCTAGTCCTCTTTTAATCCTTATTTTTACAAATACATTTAAACTCCAAAAAATTAGCATTACCTGAAGAAGAAATGCCACTATTTAGTACCTGCAGTGCTCTACGGAGTGGTCTTTTCCACATTCCTCGCTCCCATTACATCCATCGCTGCACATCCAGAAGCTTTACTCCCTGAGGTGATATTAGCTGCACAATCCCCGTTCCCGGGCAGCAAACGAGGGAGCTCTGCTCATCTTGACAGACCGTCCACTTCCACACCTCGACACAAAACCAGAAATTGAAAAATATCATTACATCACAAGCTACAAAGAGCAACCAAATATTTTACAAACCCACCACAGACAAATACAGTTACACTCACACACTTCACAACCCTGGCCTACTCCATGCTGGCCATCTAGTCCAACTCCCCCCACCCTTCGCCCACAAAATCCTCAACTGTCTTCCAAAGACCATCCACCAAACAACATATTTCCCTGCGCTGACTGGCAATTACCAGGTTCCAGGGGAGCGCTCCACAGGAATGCCGTTCCTGGGAACCTTGAAAAAAAAAAAAATCACCCTGCCAGTGAAAACCCAGGCACGAACCAATGCCCTGTCCAAACATTGGCAATAACCATTGCCTCATGGAGCAGCTGGGGCCAGGGAAAAGAAAAAAAAAATGGGGCACAGGAGGACACACCAAAAACCAACCCAGATCCCAGCTGCGGTTTTTTATTCTAAGTTTTGGGGATTTTTCCCTAATTCCTTGAAAAAAATCTCAGGTTTACATCCAACCTGAAAGGAAAAAAAACCCAAAAAGTCTAAACCACATAACCCTACAAGGTTAGATACATTCACAACACACCACTCATTCAGACAACACACACGCCAGCCCGCACTCTCACCTCATCTATCCTACCGCCCACAGGCCTGGAGAGGCCGTCACCCCGTGCCTGCAGCAGCAGGGGCCTCAAAAATCGCCCTACCTGCAAAAACCCGGGCCCCAGCCCAACCTCCTTCCAACCTCCCCACAAACTGCCCATCTGTTACACCAATGTTTCAACACGCACCATCATCTCCACCATCCGCTCATGTTCAACCCGATACTGAGCTTTCACAGTACCACATGTCACAGTCCAACCTCCGTAGCAGCCATGTCACCTAAACGCAAGGTTCCTTTAAGCACCTCTCGTGCCCTGTCATCACCTGCAAAAACAACACACAAAGCTTGTCAACGGACACTTCATCCTCGAGAGAGAAGTCAAGTCCTCCACTGCTCCCCTACCCTGCTTCCCACCTATTCCAAAAATAACACATCCTCACAGCCAGTGTCCTCCATGGCACTTGAAAAAAAAAAACAGAGCATCACAAACACAGAGCTCTCCCAAAGTTACCGATCGCTCCAAGACCCGTCACGCTGCTACTCAGACCTCAAGGCCTTGACCAGTTCTAGAGACCTGCCACAAAGCATCCGCATAAACAAGATGAACACCATTGCCCAGTTCCTGCCTTACTCAATGCTAGTTCACAGTCCAATTGCGATCCCCTCAACTCTTTGCATGCAAAGAGCCCAAAGTCATTAAACCTTCTACGCTGCCTCTACAATGCCATACAAGACACACACAAACGTAGAGCCATGTAATTCACATGCAAATGTAATGCCATACAAGGCAGTACTCTTACCTTGGTCAAGGCAAAACAACTCAGAGCACTGCCATACCAGTCAAAACGGAACAGGGCCAATGCAAGAGACTCTCACGTGACAGTCAATACAAGTACAGATCAAAACAATACAAAACCAATACAGAACCGTAGAAGGCAAGGCAGCCTCAGGTGGCAATCCATACAAGTACAGAGCACTGCAATACAAAACACAATGCAGGGCCAGGCTACGCGAGACAGTCTCACACGACAGTCGATACAAATACACAACAAAACAACATAGGGCAAAGGCAAATACAGACCAATACAATGCAAGAAAACTGCAAAACACAGCAAAGCAAAGCAGTCTCATAGAGCCACCGGACGCATCTTCCTTCAGAGTCCACTCACGGACCCACCTCCTTACAGCACTCTGCTGCCTTCCCCCATCTCTCTGTGGGTCACATCCTGCCCCTCCACGTCTGAAAAAAAACCCCACAAACATATTGAACGAGTCACCTGGATGCAGAGCAAGAGCTTCACAACTCCAGAGGTATTGATTCCATCTACAAAGTCCATCTGGAGTCCAGCTACAGCCTGTCATAAAAAAAAAAAAAAAAAAAAAAAAACAAAAAACCCAACAAACAAACAACAAAAACACCCCACACCCCCCCCCCACTGTAGGGTTCAATTATATGGAACTTAGTTACTGGGCCTGAATGTAGCTCATGGTCGCAAGAGCGTTCCAGACACCTTTGAAGGCCCTGAACAGAACAAACAAGAAGATAGAAGAAGAAAGATCCCAATTAGAAAAACACAGGTGCACATTCCATGATAAAGGGAACTTGGCACAACCAACCTCAATTCAGGGGCTTATCTCGACCGATTGAACTAAGACAAGTTTTGCATGCTCTAATATCGCCAATTACATCCTGTGCGTATGCGTGTGTACAGAGCAAGTATAACTAACTGTATCTTATGTTTATACGCGTGGACAGTATCGATGTAACCAATCACTGCTTACGCTTCTGCGCGTGGACACCACATGCTTGCGTGCAGCAGCCAATCAAAGCTTCTAAACAACTTAGAGAATTGTATAAGAATGATCAGCTAAGCTCAATAAAGGGGCAACTTTAATCATCATACTGGTGTTCTATCATCTGGGTCCCACACGGAGTAACCCTAAACCCTACACCCCCACCAACAAAAAAAAAAAAATCAGGGCCAAACTTGGAGCCCATCACGTGCAAGTCTTAACACCTTAGAGAGTCAAATCCGCTTCACTGCCCCTCAACAGCCCCTGCCACACGGCTCCAATCGTCTCCGTGAAACACTATCGGCATGGCTGTCCGCGCAGCCCGCTGATGGCTACTCGAGCCCAGATGACTGTACAACCCTCGCCTAAACGGTCTAGGAACATCAACGTTTCACCCGTAGACTCTTATCGCTGTTCCACCTACCCCTGACTCTACATCCCCGGGCAGAGCAGCTCCAAGCCAAGCACACCGTGTGCAGAACGTCACCACGCGGAACGCTACCAACGAGGTGATTCAAAGAGAGAGAAAACTCAGCAAGAAGAATGACCCCCGGACGGGAGGCGCCATCAGGCAAGATGACCTACGGGGCCGCAACTGCGAGGCCAGGAGGCTCCACGGCAGACCCAGAGGAGTCAAACGGAACGGCCCGTTACAAGACAGCACTGTCAAAACCCAGACGACAGATGCGCCAGAAGCCTGGCGTCGAGACCTAAGGATGTCAGGATGCGGGGAAGAAGTCCCAGTCCGAGAAAACGGACGGCTAGAGAGCAGAGCTGCCGATGCCGCCCGAAATAATGCTGCTGTAGAGCACCGACCGGAACCCGCCGAGACCGATCCATGCTTTAGAGCTCCGAGCACGAGAAAAGAAGCACCCGATTGGCACCGGGCTGATGAGCAAGAGCATTCGAAACCCTAGGGACAGCACCCGAAGCGCATGCCTCGCTCCTCCGGCGCAAAGCGCGACAAGGACATCGAGACCCGAGGAAGGTCTAAGCGCACAAGACAGACTACACAAACTACATGCCACCACGGACACGGGCTGGAACTGCCCGGTCCGGCACACACGGGGCTCGTGCTGAAAAGCAACCCGCTCCCTTTCCCTGCGCAAAGGCGACTGCTTTGGGACAGCCCTCTCTCCTGCGCTAACTTTAAAACTCCTCCCTGCAATTCCCAGCTTTCTCCCTTCCTCCCAGCCTGGTCCCTCAACTTAGCTTTCAGAGGGCCGAGGGTCCAAATCCATCCTCCACAAAACCACACAGGCTAACTGGGATGTTCCTCAAGGGGACACATTGCTCTTCAACATCTGCAATGAAACAAACAACAAATCAGAAAAGGGAGTAAGCATCCCACTGGCCACCAACTACTTCCCCAACTCCCCCCTCCACACAAGTGCCACCGTGTTCACTTCCCCGCTCATTCCAGAGTCAGAACCTGCAGCTGTCGTCACTGGTGGTACATAAGGTACCAAGAGACACCAAGTTAGCATGGCGCTCATGAGAATTCATCAGCCCCACGCTCCTCCCCACTAATCCACAGCTCACCTCAAATGCTCATCCAATTCAAAGATAGCCCACACAGCACCTCCACAACAGAAGGTAAATGCTGAACCGAGCAGCCCCATAATACTTTGCTATTCAACACTGACCTGGCCAACAGCCGCCTCAACTGCTCGGATCGCTCACCAGCATGCAGCTTTGCAGGAGACCTTATAGCGGACTTCACGGTACGTAAAGGGTGCCTATAAGAAACCTGCAGAGGGACTTTTTACAAGGGTGTACAGCCATAGGACAAGGCGGTAACGACTTTAGTCCTAAAGAAGGTACATTTAGTTTAGGCGTTAGGAAGACGTTTCTCACTAGGGATGGCGAGGCACTGGAACACGTCGCCCAGAGAACCTGCGGATGCTCCCTCCCCGGAAGCATTCAAGGCCATGTCAAATGGGGCTTTCAGCAACCTGGTCTCGCAGAAGGTGTCTCTGGGGGACTTGGAACTAGAGGATCTTTATGGTGCCTTCCAACTCAAACCATTCTACGACTCTATGACATTCAAATCCAACTGCAAAACTCCTCTGAGAAGGGCTGGTGAACCCTCCTCCCTTTCCCCAGCAGTCCCAAAACTTACGAAACCCCTTTTCTTCTCCTCAACTGTCAGGAAAGGAACCCCACTGCTTCCTGACACCTCCTGCCCTCGGTTTGCACCCCTGAACCCCCTTCAGTGGCTACTCCTCAGGAGCCGCTCTTCTGAGCCACATCCCAAATTCTGGTGGCACCTCCTAACCTACAGCTCCCCGGAGACTCCGAGCTCTGCTCCATGCCCACAAAATAAAGTCAAGTCCCAAGGCTTGTAATCTACGAGGGGCCTGCCACCAGCTGCAAAGATTCTAGGGACAACGTGGCATTCTGTGGGCAAGGAGGAAAGGCATCCCAAACCCTGAAGGGCACTGTGCCTCACGGCCCTTCTGCTTTCTTCAGAAATACTAAAACTCCATATACAAATACATACAAGATGCTCACCCTAACCCCTGCTAAACAATATCACCATCGGTCTCGTTAAGAGAGATATCAACAACTTACACAGCAGAATTGGTGAAAAAAACAACGTTCCTTCTTCAATAAAGTTGGGAATTGCAGGAAAACACAATGCATGAAGAAAAAATAAAAAAAAAACAAAAACAAAAAAACAAGAACAATGCATACTATTAAACCATCTTTCTACCCCTGAACTGATGCAGAGACTGACACTAGGCCTAGTAGATGTAGAAATAGAACGTATGTTTAGACTCAGTGTATTGCTAAATAAAAGACTCAGGAATTTGTTAGAAGGTTAACAACTGCCTCCGTAAGTTGATTTACGTAGACAAGCCAAGGACATAAAGCACAGGATTCCCATGTCTGTAATATAAGACAAAATAACATGCCCTCTTTGAGGAGGTATTCTGTTTGATAAGAAAATATGTTCTGCCTCTTGTGATGACTGAGCCAAAAGCTAGGTGATAAGCAGAGAAGTTGTTTGTGGGGCCCAGAAGGGGATCATACTGCGCAAACTCATACAACAAAGTCCAAACAGCGGACAAGTGAGGAAGACTATGGAAGACCACCAGAGGACTCCAGAAGACCACCGAAGACCTTCAACATGCATGCATAAAGGACATTTATATATGCTAATGACTTCTCGGAAAATCAATGAATATGTATATTAGTTCTCGGAAATTTTATGAATATGTATGTAAGGCACGTATTTAACCTATACAATTAGTCCCAGCCAGGAAGCACGTTTGGAGGAGCGATCCCCCGTGCTTCCAGCGCTGCAATAAAGAATACTTAACTCCATCGCCGAATGCTCATTTTGAGAAACAGAACGCTCGAAACAAAATTACTGACCTGAAAAAAAAAAAGTTGCATACAAGTGTGTCGTGGTTTCAGCCCAGCCGGTAACAAAGGACCACGCAGCCGCTCGCTCACTCCTCCTGCCCCCCTCCGGTGGGATAGGGAGGAGACAGAGGAGAGAAAAGGAAAAGAAAAAAAGGAACCTCGAGGGCTGAGATAAAGGCAGTCTACTGGGACAACACAAAACAAAATTGCAACAACAACAACGGTACTAACAAAACAGTAAACAAAAAGAGTGATGCACAGTGCAACTGCTCACCACCCGGAACCCAACGCTCCGCCGCTTTCCCCACCGAAAGTCGAGCGCTTCCCGGGCCTGCTCCCCATTTATATACTGAGCACGATGTCACATGGTATGGAATAGCTCCTTGGCTAGTTCAGGTCAGCTGCCCCAGCTATGCCCCCCCACATCCTAGGTTCCTGTAAAAATTAACTCTATCCCAGCTGAACCCAGGACAAGGTGTTACTTTCTATCACGCATGCTGCAGAACCTTGACTGGTCCTGAAGCTCTTACCTCAGGCAGACACCTCTTCCCAAAGGGCTGAGCCAGCTCAAAAGCTGCAAAGCACTCAAGGAAGAGCTGAGCACCAACACCAGAGAAACCCAGGAGCACAATGAGCTCCCTCAGCAGAGGCTGTGGCTCAAATACCTCCGAGCCCCCGCCCACCACCCTTAGCACAATCACCTGGGAAAGGGGAAGGGCAAACCACCAGCAGTTATAAAGGCAGCTGGAGGGGCAGCAGCACTGTTCTCACCTGCCTTAAATTTACAGCAAATGAGACCCTGAACAGAGAAAGCAACACTTACTGGCAACTACGGTACCTGCTCCTGTACTACAGCTACAACTGTTGCATCGGCAACGTGACCAGCTAAGGAGTTAATCTTGATTTTTCTGAGACGTAGACAGAAAGAGATATGTGTGTCTCTAAACTAGGTAGGAAATTAGCTCGTTATATGCAATAACAATGTAGTTATTAAAATCACATCAGTCACCGGTGAGGCCAGCAGACGCAATGGTAAGTTTGACGTGCGGAAAACAGACTCCACAATCAGCGAGACTGTAAAGTAGGTATGTGCATTCAGCGCTGGGCGGCACGGGGGGTAGTCCCACCAAAGTCGTGCGCGCCCGACTTGGCGGTTCGCCTCAAGTTTATACCGTCGGGTGTTACATATTTACAATACGCTTATACATATGCATGACCTATCCCCGCTTCATATTAAAATTAGCTCCGAGAGGTCATTTCCATAGTCCCCTCCCAACTGCGCCTGCGCAGGGCCTCTTTATGGTGGTCGCAGAGATGAAGATGGATGACTCCTCTTCGTCACCGCTAGTAACCTCTTTCCTTGTGCAGGCTCAGTGATTCCTTGGTATTCACCCAAGCCGCAAGACCAGTCTTAGCTGGCTCTTGGGGCCTGCTCCTGCTTCTTATCAAGGACTGTCTTTACCTCATTGGCTGGTTCTTGGCACCAGCTCTTCTTATCAAGGACTGTCTCTACCTCAGCTAATTTCAACAATGTAAGCACTAACTTTCACCCCCCTTTATTATGTCTACTAAGATTCTTTTGACTCCCCTTGTCTCAGTCCCCCCTTTTCTAGAAAATAGTAAATTCTTTTACTATATTTAATCCTAGTACTTCTAACACATTATTTCCCTATCTAGCATCCTCTCAAAGTATTTGTTGGTCTCGAGTCCTTGTCGTAACTGATTCTTTTTCCATTCACTGTAAGAGTCTCCTGTACTCTTACAGCACAAAAGGCCACATCGAACCACTATGCAAAGGACCACAGACAAGAGAATGATGATTATTATAGTGACAAACAAATGCTTTAACCACGTCAAATTTGGCAACCAAGAGATTAGTTTTCCTAATATGCCTGTCAAGCCCCAAGAAGCGTCATCTTGGGAAACTTCATGTAGTATTTTAGTCCTTTCCCATATCTCCTCAAGATCTGTTTCAATTCGTTGGTTTTGATTGATATAGGTACAGAAGCTTTGGTCTATAACTACACATAAGCCCCTTTCTTTTGCTAAAAGCATGTCCAGTCCCATTCTATTTTGGAGCACTACTTAGGGATTGCATTTCCAGTTGCAACCCTTGAATTGCATCAATTGTAGCACTTTCTATAATCTCTCACGTAGCAGATAGATTCACAATAGCTTCCTCCAACTCGCTTACCCCTAAAGAGGGGATTAACCATCGGAAGAAACTATGGTACCCAGTACCTCAAATAACTAGTGGGTTTTCAACCCGTTTTACATGGAGCCAAGGTGTTCTGAAAAACCCTCGGGGAGGCGAAGCTCCCTCAAATACACCGGCCTGAGGTGCGAGGTATCCTCGAACACAGTGTCCCTTCCAGTTGTGGGGTGGTAAACTCTTTCTGGCCCTGCCATCCCCACAGAGCCACCAGTATCCTGGCCCTGTGGTGCATCTTGGACCGAGATGCGTCTCCCTTCTGTCTTGCTCTTGCCCCTTCTTCCCTGGCCCACCCTTTGGTTTCCGGATATAACAGAAACTGATACTTAAGTTTAGCCCAAGACGTTCTAATTTTCCTTTATCAAAAGTTCCCAGATTTTCCGCAAGGCTACAATTATCCACGTCTCCCCAAATATTATCAGTAACATTTAAGTAACGGCCAGTAATTAAGAGCTCTTTAGGGTTGGGCACCTCCAGGTCAAAGTTGGGTCCCCGCTGGGTATTTCCTTTTCCATGAGGGCATGATCCATTCCTGTCTGGCCCGCCTTTAAGAAGAGATGTCCAATTTGTAGTCGGGATTCCTAAAAAGGGGAGTTCCATGTTCCCCTGAGTAAGGGGATTACAGACCCAACAATCTGATAAATTTAGTACTTTCGAGATACTCTCTGTCATATTTAAACAAGTATTTCCATCCCAAGCCTGCCCCTTAGACAAGGTCCAACTCGGGAACATATCAACATCTCACCAATTTGAGCTTCAAAGGTCCTTTTTCTTGTGAAGTCCATTGTCCTTTGGGTGCCTTCTTCACCCTAGTGTGATGGATCCAGGCATTCTGTTCCTTGATCTTAATCGCGGTGAAGGAGGCAAGTAGTCCTTGAAACGGTCCTTCCCACGGCGGCTCCAAAGTTTTTTCTGTAAGAGACTTTATATACACATAATCTCCTGGTTGTATATTATGCACAGGCCCATCCAAACCTCTCCCTCGAGTCCCTACCGCATGCTTCCTGATTTTATTAAGTTGCTTACCTAACGCCACCATGTAAGAAGTCATAATTTCATCCCCCGCTTGTACAGACACCCCTCTCTGTATCCCATAGGGTTGATAGGGTTGTCCATACAGAATTTCAAAGGGGCTCAGTCCTCCTTTCGCCCTTGGTCTCGTCCGTATACGCAGAAGGGCTAAAGGGAGAGACGGAGGCCATGTCAAATTTGCTCCTTGTCCTAATTTCACAATTTGCGGTTTGATTAAGGGGCTCATTTTTTCCACTTGACCGCTCGACCGGGGGTGATACGGAGTATGAAGCTGCCAATCTATACCCAAGTGGCGGCTAATTTGTTGTACTATTTTTGAGACAAAATGTGGTCCCCTGTCAGAGGATACGGTTGCTGGAACCCCAAAATGTGGTATTCTCTCTTGTACCGGTATTTTAGCTACCTCCCGAGCTTTAGCCGTTCTTGTTGGGAATGCTTCTGGCCAACCTGAAAAGGTATCAGTTAATACCAATAGATATCGATACCCCCCTTTTCTTGGAAGGTCTGTAATATCAATTTGCCATTGTTGTCCAGGCCCATTGCCTTTTCCAATCTGGCCCATTTCCAGCTCGGGGGTGTTCTTAGGATTGGTGTGGAGGCAAAGATCACACTGTTGTGTGATCACACTGTCTCACCGTGGTGTATAAATTCCTAGCCACAATTTCTCCTATCAAATGATTATACAGAGCTTCTGTTCCCCAATGTCTTTTCCTATGTTCCTCCCCTATCAAATGCCGTAATAAGCAAGAGGGAACGATTAGCTTTCCCTGTGGGGTATGAGCCCACCCCTCTTCATTAGATGACCCTGCTAAACCTGTAATGAGCTTTTGATCTTCCTTAGTGTATTCTGGCTTACCTTCTAGGGAAATCCGCCTATCAGGAATTAAGGCCCCTTCTGTTTTTACCTGTGTTTTGGACACTTGTTTTGCCTCTCTGTCCGCCAGCTTGTTCCCTTTTTCCAAATCTGAGCTCGCTTTCTGGTGTGCCTTAATATACATAATTGCTACTTTCTTAGGGAGCTGGACAGCTTCCAGTAACTTCAGAATTTCTTCTGCATGTTTGATATTTTTCCCTTGAGAACTCACTAGTCCTCTCCTTCCAAATTGCTCCATGTGCGTGTACAACTCCAAAGGCTTATTTTGAGTCTGTATAAATGTTCACAACTTTGCCATGGGCCAATTCCAGGGTGTGGGTTAGAGCAATTATTTCTGCCTTCTGTGTGGAGGTGTTCATGGGCAAAGCCCCTGATTCTATTACCTCTTGGCTGGCGGTGACGGCGTATCCCACGTGTCGATTACCGTTTAGGACATAACTGCTTCCGTCTGTGAAGCGAGTTTCCCCGTTTTCTATGGGGCTGTCTTTCAGGTCGGGGCGACTGGCGTATGTTGCTTCGATGGATTCCAAACAGTCACGATGTACCGGTTCTCCTGTGTTCCCGCTGAGAAAAGAAGCTGGGTTGACAATGTTAGCGACTACAATCTCCATGTCATCCCGCTCTACCAATACAGCTTGATATCTCAGGAATCTTTGTGGAGAGAGCCAGTATCCGCCTTTTGCTTCTGGTACTGCTGTTACCGCGTGAGACACCAGAACAGTCATTTTCTGGCCCAGAGTAAACTTTCGGGCTTCCTGTGTGTTTAGTACCACAGCCGCAACCGCCCGCAGGCATTCAGGCCAACCTCTTGCAGTCACGCCTAACTGCTTAGAGAGATAGGCAACTGCCCGTCGATACGGACCCAGGTTTTGTGCTAATATTCCCAGGGCAATGCCCTGCTTCTCATGGGAGTAAAGAAGAAACGCCTTACTCGCATCTGGGAGACCCAAGGCTGGGGCTGACATCAAAGCCTTTTTTAGCAGGGGGATGGTGAAGACCAGCAACAGCTTTCAGGGCTGCCACCTTCCGTGTGGGACAAGGAGCCTGACATGCGCCTTTTCGGAAACAGGCCCTGCCGAGGACGAGAGCCATGAGATGTTCCTCCTCTGGGCAAGCCCGGGTCCCAAATCCTGTTGTGCCTGTGAATAGGCTGCAGGGGGACAGTGAAGACCAGCAACAGCTTTCAGGGCTGCCACGTTCCGTGTGGGACAAGGAGCCGGACGTGTGCCTTACCGGAAAGAGGCTCTGCCGACGACGAGAGCCATGAGATGTTCCTCCTCTAGGAAAGCCCGGGTCACAAATCCTGTTATGCCTGTGAATAGGCTGCAGGGGAACGGTGAAGACCAGCAACAGCTTTCAGGGCTGCCACCTTCCGTGTGGGACAAGGAGCCGGACGTGTGCCTTTTCGGAAACAGGCTCTGCCGAGGACGAGAGACTAACCCTAACCCTAACCCCTAACCCTAACCCTAAGCCCATCCCTAACGACCCTAACCCTAACCCTAAGCCCTTAACACTAACCCTAACCCTATATCCTAACCCTAACCCTAACTGTAACCCTAACCCGGACCCTAACTCCTAACTCTAACCCTAACCCCTAACCCTAACTGTAACCCTAACCACCTAACCCTAACACTCACCCTAACACCTAACCCTAACCCCTAACCCTAACCCTAATGGACCCTAACCCTAACACCTAACCCTAACCCTAACGCTAACCCCTAACCCTAACCCTAATGGCCGTAACCCTAACCCCCTAACCCCCTAA
The DNA here is from genome assembly GCF_929443795.1 of Astur gentilis. Taxonomy (NCBI): domain Eukaryota; kingdom Metazoa; phylum Chordata; class Aves; order Accipitriformes; family Accipitridae; genus Astur; species Astur gentilis. The sequence continues at coordinate 64,848 of NC_064916.1, read as the reverse complement.
CTGTAAACCTTTTCTGACAAGGTGCAGGATGTGTGCCGTTTCCGAAACAGGTTCTGCTGAGGACAAGAGCCATGAGATTTTCTTCCTCTGGGCAAGCCCGTATCCCAGATCCTGTTGTGCCTGTGAATAGGCTGCAGGGGGACGGTGAAGACCAGCAAGAGCTTTCAGGGCTGCCACCTTCCGTGTTGGAAAAGGAGCCGGACGTGTGTCTTTTCGGAAACAGGCCCTGCCGAGGATGAGAGCCATGAGATGTTCCTCCTCTGGGCAAGCCCGCATCGTGAATCCTGTTGTGCCTGTGAATACGCTGCAGGGGGACAGTGAAGACCAGCAACAGCTTTCAGGGCTGCCACCTTCCGTGTGGGACAAGGAGCCGGATGTGTGCCTTTCGGAATCAGGCTCTGCCGAGGACGAGAGCCATGAGATGTTCCTCCTCTGGGCAAGCCCGGGTCCCAGATCCTGTTGTGCCTGTGAATAGGCTGCAGGGGGACGGTGAAGACCAGCAACAGCTTTCAGGGCTGCCACCTTCCGTGTGGGACAAGGAGCCGGATGTGTGACTTTTCCGGAATCAGGCTCTGCCGAGGACGAGAGCCATGATATGTTCCTCCTCTGGGCAAGCCCGGGTCCTGAATCCTGTTGTACCTGTGAATAGGCTGCAGGGGGACGGTGAAGACCAGCAACAGCTTTCAGGGCTGCCACCTTCCATGTGAGACAAGGAGCCGGACGTGTGCCTTTTCGGAAACAGGCTCTGCCGAGGACGAGAGACTAACCCTAACCCTAACCCCTAACCCTAACCCTAAGCCCATCCCTAACGACCCTAACCCTAACCCTAAGCCCTTAACACTAACCCTAACCCTAAACCCTAACCCTAACTCTAACCCTAACCCGGACCCTAACTCCTAACTCTAACCCTAACCCCTAACCCTCACCCTAACCACCTAACCCTAACACTCACCCTAACACCTAACCCTAACCCCTAACCCTAACCCTAAGCCCATCCCTAACGACCCTAACCCTAACCCTAAGACCTTAACCCTAACCCTAAACACTAACCCTAACCCTAACTGTAACCCTAACCCGGACCCTAACTCCTAACTCTAACCCTAACCACCTAACCCTAACCCTAATGGCCCTAACCCTAGCCCTAACCCTAATGGCCCTAACCCTAGCCCTAACCCTAACCGAACCCTAACCCCAACCCTAACCCTAACCCCTAACTGTAAACCTTTTCTGACAAGGTGCAGGATGTGTGCCATTTCCGAAACATGTTCTGCTAAAGACGAGAGCCATGAGATTTTCCTCCTCTGGGCAAGCCCGTATCCCAGATCCTGTTGTGCCTGTGAATAGGCTGCAGGGGGACGGTGAAGACCAGCAACATCTTTCAGGGCTGCCACCTTCCGTGTGGGACAAGGAGCCGGATGTGTGCCTTTTCGGAAAGAGGCTCTTCCGAGGACGAGATCCATGAGATGTTCCTCCTCTGGGCATGCCCGGGTCCTGAATCCTGTTGTGCCTGTGAATAGGCTGCAGGGGGACGGTGAAGACCAGCAACATCCTTCAGGGCTGCCACCTTCCGTGTGGGACAAGGAGCCGGACGTGTGCCTTTCTGGAATCAGGCTCTGCCGAGGACGAGAGACATGAGATGTTCCTCCTCTGGGCAAGCCCAGGTCCCAGATCCTGTTGTACCTGTGAATAAGCTGCAGGGGGACGGTGAAGACCAGCAACAGCTTTCAGGGCTGCCACCTTCCGAGTGGGACAAGGAGCCGGACGTGTGCCTTTTCGGAAACAGGCTCTGCCGAGGACGAGAGACTAACCCTGACCCTAACCCCTAACCCTAACCCCTAACCCTAACCCTAAGCCCATCCCTAACGACCCTAACCCTAACCCTAAGCCCTTAACACTAACCCTAACCCTAAACCCTAACCCTAACTCTAACCCTAACCCGGACCCTAACTCCTAACTCTAACCCTAACCCCTAACCCTCACCCTAACCACCTAACCCTAACACTCACCCTAACACCTAACCCTAACCCCTAACCCTAACCCTAATGGACCCTAACCCTAACCCCTAACCCTAACGCTAACCCCTAACCCTAACGCTAACCCCTAACCCTAACGCTAATGGCCGTAACCCTAACCCTGACCCTAACCCTAACCCTAACCCCCTAACTGTAAACCTTTTCTGACAAGGTGCAGGATGTGTGCCGTTTCTGAAACAGGTTCTGCTGAGGACGAGAGCCATGAGATTTTCTTCCTCTGGGCAAGCACGTATCCCAGATCCTGTTGTGCCTGTGAATAGGCTGCAGGGGGACGGTGAAGACCAGCAAGAGCTTTCGGGGCTGCCACCTTCCGTGTTGGAAAAGGAGCCGGACGTGTGTCTTTTCGGAAACAGGCCCTGCCGAGGATGAGAGCCATGAGATGTTCCTCCTCTGGGCAAGCCCGCATCGTGAATCCTGTTGTGCCTGTGAATACGCTGCAGGGGGACAGTGAAGACCAGCAACAGCTTTCAGGGCTGCCACCTTCCGTGTGGGACAAGGAGCCGGACGTGTGCCTTTCCGGAATCAGGCTCTGCCGAGGACGAGAGCCATGAGATGTTCCTCCTCTGGGCAAGCCCGGGTCCCAGATCCTGTTGTGCCTGTGAATAGGCTGCAGGGGGACGGTGAAGACCAGCAACAGCTTTCAGGGCTGCCACCTTCCGTGTGGGACAAGGAGACGGACGTGTGCCTTTTCGGAAACAGGCTCTGCCGAGGACGAGAGACTAACCCTAACCCTAACCCCTAACCCTAACCCTAAGCCCATCCCTAACGACCCTAACCCTAACCCTAAGCCCTTAACAGTAACCCTAACCCTAAACCCTAACCCTAACTGTAACCCTAACCCGGACCCTAACTCCTAACTCTAACCCTAACCGTAACCCTAACCACCTAACCCTAATGAACCCTAACCCCTAACCCTAACGGCCCTAACCCTAATGGCCCTAACCCTAAACCTAACCGAACCCTAACCCTAAACCCAACCCCAACCCCAACCCTAACCTAACCCTAACCCTAACCCTAAGCCCTTAACACTAACCCTAACCCTAACTTTAACCCTAACCCAGACCCTAACTCCTAACTCTAACCCTAACCGTAACCCTAACGGCCCTAACCCTAACGGCCCTAACCCTAACCCCAACCCTAACCCCTAACCCCTAACCCTAATGGCCCTAACCCTAACCCTGACCCCAACCCCAACCCTAACCCCTAACCCTAACCCCATCCCTAACGACCCTAACCCTAAACCCTTAACACTAAACCTAACCCCTTAACACTAACTGTAACCCTAACCCGGACCCTATCTCCTAACCCTAACCCTAACCCCTAACCCTAACCGTAACCCTAACCAACTAACCCTAACACTCACCCTAACACCTAACACCCAACACCTAACAGTAACCCTAACCCTAAACCCTAACCCTAATCCTAACCCGAACCCTCACCCTAACCCCTAACACTAACCCTAACCCTAACCCTAACTGTAACCCTAATCCGGACCCTAACTCCTAACCCTAAACCTAACCCTCACCCTCACCCTAAACCTAACCCTAACCCCTAACCCTAACCGTAACCTTACCCTAACCTCTAACCCTAACCCTAACCCCTAAATGTAAACCTTTTCTAACAAGGTGCAGGATGTGTGCCGTTTCCGAAACAGGTTCGGCTGAGGACGAGAGCCATGAGACGTTCCTCCTCTGGGCAAGCCCGGGTCCTGAGTCCTGTTGTACCTGTGAATAGGCTGCAGGGGGACGGTGAAGACCAGCAACAGCTTTCAGGGCTGCCACCTTCCGTGTGTGTCAAGGAGCCGGACGTGGGCTTTTTCGGAAACAGGCTCTGCCGAGGATGTGCACCGTGAGATGTTCCTTCTCTCAGTAAGCAGAGGTGCCCAGTGCTGTTGTTCCAGTGCATAGGGTGCAGGAGGACGGGGAATACCAGCAAGGTGTTCCAGGCCTTGTAGCTTCTTTGTGGTAGTAAGAGCCGGACGTTTGATTTTTGGGAGAAAGGCTCCGACGAGAACGAGCATCATGAGATGCTGAGTGTCTGGCGAATTAGAGATGCTTTCCATTGCCTTGTCAATGCCACCTTCCCTGGGAAGTGATCCCAGCTGCTTGGCTTCCCTACCTTCTAATTCCAAGCTATTAGCCCCATTGTCCCAGCATCGGAGGAGCCAGGTGATAATATCATCACCTATACGGCGGCCAAAATCTTTTCACAAATCCCGCAGCTCACTCAAGGATAGGGACCGGGTTATTACATCTGGTTCTGCCTCTTCCTCCTGTTCCCGTGATGTCCCTGGTTCACCTTCATCCTTCGCTAAGCAAACTGATTTTTTTGTATATTTCCTTTTCTGTACGGGGGCAACCGATACCGGTCCAGGTTGGTCCTCTGGTTCAGTTGCAGTATCGCTTGCCAGGCTCTGGATAACTGCAGTGTCTGTCGCCGAGCTTTGGATGGCCGCGGTGCTCATCGTTTCGTTGTTAGGCCTAGAGACTTTCTCTTCCCCTTGAGGGTACCGAGTAGTGTCAAACAGGGCTCGATAGGCACGGGCCAGGCCCCAGCACGTTGCAGTGATTTGTATCTCTCTGGAGCTGCCGGGGTGACAGCATACCTTTTCTAAATATTTTACTAGTTCTTCTGGATCCTGCACTTGTTCAGGGGTGAATTTCCAAAACATGGGAGGTGCCCTCTTTTCTAGGTACTTGCCCATACTACCCCACACACCCTGCCACTCATCGTTATCTAGCCTGGGGGCACATCTCTGGGTGATCTTCTTAAATAGCTCTTTAACCTTAAACGAGAGCTGAACCACATTCAGAAGTATGCTAGTTCCTAGCAGTAGGGCTAGGACCGTGCTAGTCCCAACACCCCAGGAGTATTCAAATTTTCCAAAATTCTCCAACACCACTGTAACTGGACTGAAGGAGAAAGGAGAGGGGAAGAAAGGTACCCCACCCATAGACTGGTTTTCCATGGAGGAAAGGTAAAGGGTATAATTAGTAATAGTTTCCCACAGGTGGCTCCCGCTGTATAAAGGTGACAATGCTAAGTGCAAATACCGGATTAATCCCACAGCCGATGACTTTATCATACCATAAACCAGTGTCATACCATACATCAAAGCAAAAACCTTAATCCACCTCCCACGGATGATAAGCAGTGGAAGAGGAACTATATACAGCAAGCGAGGTGATACATAACAGAGCTTTAACAGCCAGAGCAACAACTCTAAGAACACACAAATCAACATAAAAAAACGCTTGGAACAAATTTGTTTTAACAAGTTGTGGTCAGGCTTGTCATTATCTCAACCCTTCGTGCCCCACGTTGGGCGACAAAATGGACTGTCGTGGTTTAACTCCAGCCAGCAACTAAGCACCACGCAGCCTCTCGCTCGCTCCCCCCCATCCAGTGGGATGGGGGAGAAAATCGGGAAAAAAGTAGTAAAACTTGTGGGTTGAGATAAGAACGGTTTAATAGAACAGAAAGGAAGAGACTAATAATGATAACGATAACACTAATAGGATGACCCCAGCAATAATAAAGGAGCCGAATGTACAAATGATGCGCAGTGCAATTGCTCACCACCCACCAATCGACACCCAGCTAGTCCCCGAGCAGCGATTCCCCCGCCACTCCGCAGTTCCTATACTAGATGGGACGTCGCATGGTATGGAATACCCTGTTGGCCAGTTTGGGTCAGGTGCCCTGGCTGTGTCCTGTGCCAACTCCAGCTTTCTCGCTGGCTGGGCATGAGAAGCTGAAAAATCCTTGACTTTAGTCTAAACACTCCTCGGCAACAACTGCAAACATCAGTGTTATCAAGGTTCTTTGCATACTGAACTCAAAACATAGCACTGTACCAGCTACTAGGAAGACGATTAACCCTATCCCAGCTGAAACCAGGAGAGCAGCTTTGCGGGAGACCTTATAGCAGACTTCACGGTACGTAAAGGGTGCCTATAAGAAACCTGCAGAGGGACTTTTTACAAGGGTGTACGGCCATAGGACAAGGCGGTAACGGCTTTAGTCCTAAAGAGGGTACATTTAGTTTAGGCGTTAGGAAGACGTTTCTCACTAGGGATGGCGAGGCACTGGAACGCATTGCCCAGAAAACCTGCGGATGCTCCCTCCCTGGAAGCATTCAAGGCCAGGTCAGACAGGGCTGGAAGCAACCTGATCTCGCAGAAGTTGTCCCTGGGGGGGTTGGAACTAGAGGATCTTTATGGTGCCTTCCAACCCAAACCATTCTACGATTCTATGACATTCAAATCCAACCACAAAACTCCTCTGAGAAGGGCTGGTGAACCCTCCTCCCTTTCCCCAGCAGTCCCAAAACTTTAGAAACCCCTTTTCTTCTCCTCAACTGTCAGGAAAGGAACCCCACTGCTTCCTGACACCTCCTGCCCTCAATTTGCACCCCTCAACCCCCTTCAGTGGCTACTCCTGAGGAGCCACTCTTCTGAGCCACATCCCAAATTCTGGGGGCACCTCCTAACCTACAGCTCCCCAGAGACTCCGAGCTCTGCTCCATGCCCACAAAATAAAGTCAAGTCCCAAGGCTTGTAATCTACGAGGGGCCTGCCACCAGCTGCAAAGATTCTAGGGACAACGTGGCATTCTGTGGGCAATGAGGAAAGGCATCCCAAACCCTGAAGGGCACTGTGCCTCACGGCCCTTCTGCTTTCTTCAGAAATACTAAAACTCCATATACAAATACATACAAGACATTCACCCTAACCCCTGCTAAACAACATCACCATCGGTCCCGTTAAGAGAGATATCAGCAATATACACAGCATACAGCAGAACTGGTGAAGAAAACAAGGTTCCATTTTCAATACAGTTGGGAATTCCAGGAAAACACATTTCATGAAGAATTAAAACAAACAAACCAACAATGCCTACTATTAAACCATCTTTCTACCCCTAAACACTCAAAACAAAACTACTGACCTGAAAAAAGAAAGACAGAAAAAAGAAAAAAAAAAAAGCAGCTGTATACTAAATGTTACTTTCTACCACACATGCTGCTGAACCTTGACTGGTCCTGAAGCTCTTAGCTCAGGCAGACACCTCTTCCCAAAGGGCTCAGCCAGCTCAAAAGCTGCAAAGCACTCAAGGAAGAGCTGAGCACCAACACCAGAGAAATCCAGGAGCACAACGAGCTCCCTTAGCAGAGGCTGTGGCTCAAATACCCCGAGCCTCCACCCACCACCCTTAGCAAAATCACCTGCGAAAGGAGAAGGGCAAACCCCCAGAAGTTATAGAGTCAGCCGGAGGGGCAGCAGCACTGTTCTCACCTGCCTTAAATTTACAGCAAATGAGACCCTGAGCAGAGAAAGTAACCCCCCCAGGAAATGACACTACTTGCTCCTGTGCTGCAGCTACACCTATTGCATCAGTAATGGGACCAGGTAGGGAATTAAACTTAATTTTTCTGGGGTGTAGATAGAAAATTATAGATGCCTTTCTAAACTAGGTAAGAAAGTAACTCATTAAATGCAATAACAATGTAGTTATTAAAATCACATCAGTCACTGGCGAGGCCAGCAGACGCAATGGTAAGTTGGCAGCTAAGCGCTAGACTGAGGCAGACTGGGAGGTTCCCAAGGCCCAGGAGCCCCGGTGAAAAGCAGAGGGACCGTGCAGAGCTGGCAGCTCTTGTGAGAGAGGCTCTCACCTTCTCTGAAAAACTCAAGAGGAGATCAGAGCTAATAATAGATGTCTTTGGGGTACCAGGGACCGAATGGAAAAAGTCATAAGCGAGACAGGAACTGAACAGAGACACCCTAGACAGCAGAGAAAATATAAGGATGTGCTAGGTGGCAAAGAGAGACGGGAGACTCTGAGGGAATACTAGAGATGGAAAGGGAGCAAAATTGCTACAGGGTGCCATGGAGAACAAGGAAGCATCCTGACTGGGAGGAGGAGAGGTGTCCTGAGGGGCCAGACAGACAAAAAGCGGCTCTGGGACAACAAGGAGGATCTTGGGTGGTCTTCTCACCAGGGTACAGATGTCCTCAGGTGGCCAGAGTAATCCTAGTGGTCTGTGGCTCAAAGATGGCCTCACCTAAAGTGCCTCAAGACTGCTATGGAGCACAAGGCATTGGGGCTGGGAGTAGAAATGTCTCAAGGGAGCCAGAGAGACAGAAAAAGGATTGGGGACACAATGATTAAATCCAGAAGGGGTTTGAACTGAGTAAAGGTGAAGTTGGAGAGCCAGGGGCCAACTAGAGGCACGGCTAGAAGGGAGAGAGGACAGAATAACTGGGCTGGTCACAGATAGGGACTCGGGAAGGTTTCTGAGGGAACGAGAGGGGTGCAAGGTCCGCTACAAAGCTAACAGTGCGCTAACAGCAACCTCGAAGGCATCAGAAGGCATCATGATGCCAACAGAAGGCTCCTGAAAGGGGCTAGAGGGACCAAAGAAGGCTAGGGGACACAGGGAGGAAGTCTAGAGGGCATTTGAACAGAGTACAGATGTCCTCAGGGGGCTGGAGACCAAACAGAGGCACCCTGGATGACAGAGAGGAAGATAAGAGTGCTCTGAGGCACAAAGTAAGCCTGAGGCGGGGTTCTGAGGAAACAAGAGAGGATCAAAGTTTGCTACAGAGCAAAGAGAGAGCTACAGGACACAAAGAAGGTCTCGGGGGGTATGGTGCCTGGGAGCACCGCAGTCGTGAAAGGCTCGGAGGGATGAGAGAGATCAAAAGGGAAGTAAAGTGATACCAGAATGCTGTGGAGCACAAGGAAGGTCTCAGTAGGCATCCTAGATCGCGTAGGGAAGGAAAAAGACCGCTTTGGGGAGTGGAGATCTTGGAAGAGGTGAGACTGGAACAATACTAGTCCAAAGGGGGCCTACAGAGCTAAAGGTGTGCTGGGGGGAACCTCTAACACCTCGGGAGGCATTGTGACAGTAGGGGAGGGGTTCCAAGGGGGACAGACCAAAGAAGGCTGTAGGACACACAATGAAGTCCAGAGGAGATTTGAACAGACTGTAGATGTCCTCAGGGAGCCTGGGACTGAACCGAGGTATCCCAGCTAGCGTAGAGGACAACGTGAGCGTTCCGGAGATGAAATAAGGAAAGGTTCTCGGGGACCAAGAAGGTTGCGAAGTGTGCTACAGAGCCAAAAAGGGGCTGTGGAGCACAAGGAGGGCCACAAAAGGCACAGTGAAGGGAGCAGCACGGTACTAAGAGCGTGAGAGACAGAAGGCGGCTCTGGGACACACCACAAAATTCAAGGGGATCTTCCAGCAATGTACTGAAATTCTCAGGGGATGAGCGACTAAGCGCGACCGCTGGAGGGCTGACGGGCACTTCCGGGGACCGGGAGGACCGACGGGCCATAGAGTGTGACCGCTGGAGGACTGATGGGCACTTCCGGGGACCGGGAGGACCGACGGGCCATAGAGCGTGACTGCTGGAGGACTGACGGGCACTTCCGGCACCGGGAGGACCGACGGGCCATAGAGTGTGACCGCTGGAGGACTGATGGGCACTTCCGGCACCGGGAGGACCGACGGCCCATAGAGCGTGACTGCTGGAGGACTGACGGGCACTTCCGGGGACCGGGAGGACCGACGGGCCATAGAGTGTGACCGCTGGAGGACTGATGGGCACTTCCGGGAGCGGGAGGACCGACGGGCCATAGAGTGTGATGCTGGAGGACTGATGGGCACTTCCGGGGACCGGGAGGACCGACGGGCCATAGAGTGTGACCGCTGGAGGACTGATGGGCACTTCCGGGGACCGGGAGGACCGACGGGCCACAGAGTGTGACTGCTGGAGGACTGACGGGCACTTCCGGCACCGGGAGGACCGATGGCCCATAGAGCACGACCGCTGGAGGACTGACGGGCACTTCCGGGAGCGGGAGGACCGACGGCCCATAGAGCGCGACCGCTGGAGGACTCCCGCCTTAGCCCCGCCCCCACCTTAGCCCCGCCCCTCCCGCCTCAGCCCCCTCCCCAGCAGGGTTTGTAGCCAAAATCGCTTTAATTCGCCTCATTACAGGACTAGCCCCTCCCCCGCCGGGGGGGGGGGGGGGAGGGTTAATGCTCGTGGATGGGGACAGGGGTCCCTCCCGGATGCCGGGGTCCCTTTTCCACGTGGGGTCACGTGTCCTCCGGGGGCGGGGCCTGGGCGGGGTCACCTGCCCCCTCCCACCTGGCCCCGCCCCTCCCGGGGGCGGAGCCGAGGCGGCACGGGCGGGTGTTTGCCTGCGTCGGCGGGCATCTGTGATTGGTCCGTCGGTGGGCCCTGATTGGCCGGCAGACCCAGGGAGACAAGTGGGCGGGGCAAGGGCCGTGGCGCGAGGGGATTGGCTGCGGCCTCCTGGCCGGGCGACGCCAGTGGGTAGAGGTGGGTGGGGTCCGGGTGGGCATCGGCCAATGGCAGGGTGAGGGCAGGGCCAACAGGGCATCCCATTGGCTGCCCAGCACCGCCTTCGTGCTTCACCCCCCGCTGGGGCCCCGGCCCTTGCACCCCATTGGTCGGCTCGGCAGAATCCACCCTCTGATTGGCTGCGGTCGGGGTCCGGGGCGGGCTGAGGGAGGCTGGGGGGGACACGGGGGAGGCGCGTCCTGGGGGTCAGAACAGCAGGGGGTCAGGGAGGACCCCGACCCCCCCCCCCCCCCAGGACCTTCATTGCCAGGGGACACCCCTGAACCCCCAGGGCCCCCCCCCAAACCCTGGGACCCCCCACGGGACCCCTCAGTCCCGCCCAAGACCCTCAATGCCCCCCCCGAGCCACTGAGGGATCCCCCAAACACTGGGACCCCCCCCATGGGACCTCCAGGACCCCCCAAGACCCTCTAGGACCCCTCAGACATGTCCGTCCCCCCCCCCCCAAACCCTCCCCAGGCTCCCCCAAAAATTCCCACCACCACTCAAGACCCCCAGGGACCTTCCCCTAACCTGGAGACACCCCCCCCTTGCCCTCACCCAAAACCCTAAAAGCCCCCCTTGACACACACCCCCACACCACACACACCCCCCCCCAGAGCCCTGGAACCCCCAGCCTCCCAAAAGTGTCCCAAAAGTGTCCCCCTCACCGTTGGGTGCCTGGGGGGGCCCGTCAGGGGGTGGGGGGGGGCTGGATGGGGCTGGGGGGGGCCGTGAGGCTTTTCCCCGGAGGATGTCAATGACCTGGGGAGAAGCTGGGGTCAGCACAGCGGAGCACACAAACCACCCCCCCCCCCCCAGTACTCCCCCACACCCCAAAACAACCTGCGCCATCCCACCAGTCCCCCTAGTGCACCCCTGGGTCCTTCCCCAGCACCCCCTGCCGTGTCCCCCCCCCCCCCCATATCTCCCCAAACCCTTCCACTGCACCCCAAAGCCGAGTGGCTCACCCCCCCTGCACCCCAATACCCCCATTGCACCCCACTCCTGCACCCCAGTACCTCCACTTCACCCCAGTACCTCCATTGCACCCATTGCACCCCCCTCCCTGCACCCCCATACCCCCATCGCACCCCAATACCTCCATACACCCCAATCCTGCACTCCATTACACCCCGCTCCTGCACCCCAATACCTCCACTGCACCCCAGTACCTCCATTGCACCCCCCTCCCTGCACCCCAATACCTCCATCGCACCTCAATACCTCCATTACACCCCATTACCCCCATTCCACCCCAGTATCTCCATTACACCCCACTCCTGCACCCCAATACCTCCATCACACCCCCCTCCCTGCACCCCAGTACCTCCACTGCACCCATTGCACCCCCCTCCTTGCACCCCCATACCCCCATTACACCCCACACCTGCACCCCATTACCCCCATTCCACCCCAGTATCTCCATTGCACCCCGCTCCTGCACCCCAATACCTCCATCGCACGCCCCTCCCTGCACCCCAATACCCCCATTTCACCCCAGTACCTCCATTACACCGACTGCACCCCACTCCTGCACCCCAATACCTCCATCGCACCCCACGCCTGCACCCCAGTACCCCCATTCCACCCCATTACCTCCATTACACCCCACTCCTGCACCCCAGTACCTCCATTACACCCATTGAACCCCCCTCCCTGCACCCCAATACCCCCATTACGCCCCCCACACCTGCACCCCAGTACCTCCCTCGCACCCCAGTACCTCCCTCGCACCCCAGTACCTCCATTGCACCCCACTCCTGCTCCCCAGTACCTCCATTACACCCACTGCACCCCACTTCTGCACCCCAATGCCTCCATTACACCCCACGCCTGCACCCCAGTACCCCCATTACACCCCATTACCTCCATTCCACCCCATTACCTCCATTACACCCCACTCCTGCACCCCAGTACCTCCATTACACCCACTGAACCCCCCTCCCTGCACCCCAATACCCCCATTACGCCCCACGCCTGCACCCCAGTACCCCCATTCCACCCCATTACCTCCATTACACCCCACTCCTGCACCCCAGTACCTCCATTACACCCACTGAACCCCCCTCCCTGCACCCCATTACCCCCATTCCACCCCATTACCTCCATTACACCCCACTCCTGCACCCCAGTAGCTCCATTACACCCACTGCACCCCACTTCTGCACCCCAATATCTCCATTGCACCCCACACCTGCACCCTAATACCTCCATTACACCCCACGCCTGCACCCCAGTACCCCCATTCCACCCCAGTACCTCCATTACACCCCACTCCTGCACCCCAGTACCTCCATTACACCCACTGAACCCCCCTCCCTGCACCCCAGTACCCCCATTACGCCCCACACCTCCACCCCAGTACCTCCTTTGCACCCCACTCCTGCACCCCAGTACCTCCATTACACCCACTGCACCCCACTTCTGCACCCCAATACCCCCATTCCACCCCAGTACCTCCATTACACCCCACTCCTGCTCCCCAGTACCTCCATTACACCCACTGCACCCCACTTCTGCACCCCAATGCCTCCATTACACCCCACGCCTGCACCCCAATACCCCCATTCCACCCCATTACCTCCATCGCACGCCCCTCCCTGCACCCCAATCCCCCCATTTCACCCCAGTACCCCCCCAGGAGACCCCCCCCCCCGCCCCGTACCTGCCGGCTGCTGGCCACGGCCAGGGGGGTGTCGTTGTGGTAGTTCTTGAGGGCGCAGTCGGCGCCGCTGCGCAGGAGCAGCCGCAGGACCCCCAGGAGCCCCCGGCCCGCCGCCGCGTGCAGCGCCGTGCACCCCGCGTACGACTGGGCGTTGACGCTGGCGCCCCGCTGACGGCACCCCAGATCAGCCCCGGGACCCCTGTGTGTGGCCCCGGGACCCCCCGATTTCTCATACCCCCCGCTGCATCCCCAAAGCCCCCCAATTTCTCATAGCCTCCCAATTTCTCATACCCCCCGCTGCATCCCCAAAGCCCCCCAATTTCTCATAGCCCCCCAATTTCTCATACCCCCCGCTGCATCCCCAAAGCCCCCCAATTTCTCAAAGCTCCCCAATTTCTCATACCCCCCCGCTGCATCCCCAAAGCCCCCCAATTTCTCAAAGCCCTCCAATTTCTCATAACCCCCACTGCATCCCCAAAGCCCCCCAATTTCTCATACCCCCCACTGCATCCCCAAAGCCCCCCAATTTCTCAAAGCCCTCCAATTTCTCATAACCCCCACTGCATCCCCAAAGCCCCCCAATTTCTCATACCCCCCACTGCATCCCCAAAGCCCCCCAATTTCTCAAAGCCCCCCAATTTCTCATACCCCCCGCTGCATCCCCAAAGCCCCCCAATTTCTCAAAGCCCCCCAATTTCTCATATCCCCCACTGCATCCCCAAAGCCCCCCAATTTCTCAAAGCCCCCCAATTTCTCATACCCCCCCGCTGCATCCCCAAAGCCCCCCAGTTTCTCAAAGCCCCCCAATTTCTCATAACCCCCACTGCATCCCCAAAGCCCCCCAATTTCTCAAAGCCCCCCAATTTCTCATACCCCCCGCTGCATCCCCAAAGCCCCCCAATTTCTCATAGCCTCCCAATTTCTCATACCCCCCACTGCATCCCCAAAGCCCCCCAATTTCTCATAGCCCCCCAATTTCTCATACCCCCCGCTGCATCCCCAAAGCCCCCCAATTTCTCAAAGCCCCCAATTTCTCATACCCCCCCGCTGCATCCCCAAAGCCCCCCAGTTTCTCAAAGCCCCCCAATTTCTCATAACCCCCACTGCATCCCCAAAGCCCCCCAATTTCTCATACCCCCCGCTGCATCCCCAAAGCCCCCCAATTTCTCATAGCCTCCCAATTTCTCATACCCCCCACTGCATCCCCAAAGCCCCCCAATTTCTCATAGCCCCCCAATTTCTCATACCCCCCGCTGCATCCCCAAAGCCCCCCAGTTTCTCAAAGCCCCCCAATTTCTCATACCCCCCACTGCATCCCCAAAGCCCCCCAATTTCTCATAGCCCCCCCCCCAGCCCCAATACCCTCTGAAGCCCCCAAATTCCAAGCCCCCTCCAAAACCCCCAAACCGACCCACATCCCGCAAACACGCCAAATGCCCCAAACCGCCCCCACCACCCGCCCAGCCCCCCAAACTGCCCCCCCCCCAGCCCCCCCAAAACTCACCTGGATGAGCAGCTCGGCCATCTCCAGGCTGTTGCTCTCCACCGCGTGCAGCAGCGGCGAGCGGCCGCTCTTGATGTCCTGCAAGCCCAGGGTGGGCAATGGGGGGGGGGGGGGGGGGAAGTGAGGGGATGGCAACCCCCCCCCCCCCCCAAACCCCACCACCACCACCCTCCCCTGTCCCAGTCCCCCTCTGGGCACTGCCTCCCCCCCCAGCCCCCCAAAATCCCCCAGACTCCTCCAACCTCCCCACCCCAATGCAGCTCAGACCCCTCCAGCCCATCAGTGTCCCCCTCCCAGGACCCTCCAAGCCCCCCCAGGATCCCCTGAGCCCCCCCCCCCCCCCCCCAACAAACACCCCCCCCCCCCCAAGCCCTACCACCGCGTCGACGTCGGCCCCGTGCTCCAGCAGCAGCAGGACGTTTTCGCGGGCGCCCGAGCTGACGGCCACGTGCAGGGGGGTCAGACCTGGGGGGACCAGGGGTAAGGGGTCACAGGTTGGGGGGGGGGGGGGAGGGGCCAGTCGTCATCACCCCTCCCCCCCCCCCGAGCCCACCCCAGTCCCACGCAGCTTTGGGGCAGCACGAGATGGTTTTGACAGCCCCGTCGGCCCTTGTGGTGGTGCACCCCAATTTCTGGGCCACCCATCAGCGCCCCCCCCCCCCCCACTCCTTTCAGCACCCTCATTTCGGTGCCTGCCCCCCCATTTCCATGCACCCCCACTCCCGCATTCCCCACCCCCACCCCCATTTTGGGGTGCCGCCCCCTCGTAGCCACCTGCCAGCAGCGCGGGGACCCCAACCCGCTGCCTCCCCCCCACCCCCCCACCCCATTTTTGGGGTGCTTACCCTCGTAGTTGCGAGCCTGCAGGTCGGGCCCCCCCCGGGGGCCGGGGCGCAGCAGCTCGCGCAGGCAGCGGGGGCTGCGGCTCTCGCAGGCCAGGTGGGCGGCCGTGCGTCCCAGTCGGTCCAGCGCCATCGGCGAAGCCCCGTGGGCCACCAGTAGCCGCACCAGTCCCGGTTGGCCCGTGATCACCGCCAGGTGCAGCGGGGTCTGAGGAAGCGGGTCAAGGTGTGGCCAGGGCGTGGCCAGGGTGTGGCCAGGGTGTGGCCAGGGCGTGGCCACCGACGGGCGAGGGCGCGCAGCATCCAGCTCCTCGCCTATTGTCCCCCCACGCCCCCCCCCCCCCGTGTCCCCGTATTCCTGTGTCCCTCCAGCACCCCCCTTCCAGCCCACCCCCCTCCCCCTGCTCCCCCCACCCGGACCCCACCCACCCCCCACACCCCCCCCGTGTCCCCCCACACCCCGTCCCACCTGCCGCAGGCGGTTGTAGACGTCCAGCTCCCGCCCCCCCTGCAGGAACAGCCCCACCAGGCGTCGGGCGGCCCCCAGGGCCCCCTGAGCCACGGCGATGTGCAGAGCCCTGGGGGGGACACGAGGGGACACGGGGTCACGGGGGGACGTGGGGGGACACGGGGCCATGGCGATGTGCAGAGCCCTGGGGGGGACACGGGGTCACAGGGGGACACAGAGGGACGTGGGGGGACACGGGGCCATGGTGACGTGCAGTCCCTGGGGGGGACACGAGGGGACACGGGGTCACGGGGGGACATGGGGGGACATGGGGGGACATGGGGGGACACAGGGCCACGGCGATGTGCAGAGCCCTGGGGGGACATGGGGTCACGGGGGGACACAGAGGGACGTGGGGGGACACGGGGCCATGGTGACGTGCAGTCCCTGGGGGGGACACGAGGGGACACGGGGTCACGGGGGGACATGGGGGGACATGGGGGGACATGGGGGGACACAGGGCCACGGCGATGTGCAGAGCCCTGGGGGGACATGGGGTCACGGGGGGACACAGAGGGACGTGGGGGGACACGGGGCCATGGTGACGTGCAGTCCCCGGGGGGGACACGAGGGGACACGGGGTCACGGGGGGACATGGGGGGACACGGGGGGACACGGGGCCATGGCGATGTGCAGAGCCCTGGGGGGGACACGAGGGGACACGGGGTCACGGGGGGACACAGAGGGACGTGGGGGGACACGGGGCCATGGTGACGTGCAGTCCCCGGGGGGGGCACGAGGGGACACGGGGTCATGGGGGGACATGGGGGGACACGGGGCCATGGCAATGTGCAGAGCCCTGGGGGGGACACGAGGGGACACGGGGTCACAGGGGGATGTGGGGACATGGGGTCACGGGGGGATGTGAGGGGACGTGGGGGGACACAGGGCCATGGTGACATGCAGCACCCTGGGGGGGACATGAGGGGACACGGGGTCACAGGGGGACATGGGGGGACGTGGGGGGACACAGGGCCATGGTGACATGCAGCACCCTGGGGGGGACACGAGGGGACACAGGGGGATGTGGGGGGACACGGGGCCATGGTGACATGCAGCACCCTGGGGGGGACAAGGGGACATGGGGTCATGGGGTGACGTGGGGTCACGGGGGGACATGGGGGGGGACACGGGGCCATGGCGACGTGCAGAGCCCTGGGGGGGACACGGGGACATGGGGGGACATGGGGTCACAGGGGGACACGGGGGGGCCATGGCGACGTGCAGCACCCTGGGGGACACAGGGGGACACGGGTGGACATGGGGGGGGGGGGACACAGGGGTCACGAGGGGACACGAGGCCATGGCGACGTGCAGTCCCCGGGGGGGGGCACGGGGGGACACAGGGTCACGGGGGGGACACGGGGGGACACGGCGACACGAGGGGACACGGGGGGGGGGGGACATGGGGAGGGGCGTGGGGGGACACGTTGGGGTGTCACTGAGGGGGGACACGATCGGTTTGAGGACACGAGGGGCCGCGTTTCGGGGGGAGGTGGCAGGGACCTGGGTGGGGGAGGGGGGGGAGGAGGAAGCGGCCCCTCCCCCCCCGCGCTTCCAGTAAAGGGGCGTGGCCGGGGCGGTGACGTCAAGCCGAGGCGGGGCGGGGCCGGGGCAGCCCGGCGGGGCCGGGGATTCCCCGCGGGGGGGGGGGGGCACTGAGGGGTCCCCGAGGGGGGGTCCCATGGGGAGCCATTGGAGGGCTCCTCACTTTGGGGGGGGGGGGTGTCCCATCAGGGGGGCCCCCATGGGGGGGGGTCCCTACGGGGGGGGGGGGCAGAGGGGCCCATTAAGGGGAGGGGGGGCTATTAAGGGGGGGGGGGGGCCATTAGGGGGGGGCCCAGGGGAAGGCTCATTCTGGGTTTCCCATTTCGGGGGTCGATCGGGAGGGTCCTCCTGGGGTGGGGGTGGGGGGGTCCCTACTGGGGGGACCCCCATCGTGGCGGGGGGGGGGGGTCCTCGACTCACGTGTCACCGTCCTCGTCCTGCCCGGTGGCGGCGGCGATGTCGGCGGCCAGTTGGGTTTCGGGGGGTCCCAGTAAAGCCAGGGGGGCCGGGGGGAGGGCCAGGACCCCCGGGGGGGCCGCCAACCCCGCTCCGGCGCCCCCCAGCAACGGCAACGGCAGCTCCCCCCGCAGCCCTGCATGGCGAGTGTCAGCGTGGGGGGGACACAGGACACACAGGGGGACACCCCGGGCGGCTGGGAGACCCTCAGCCCCATCCCACCCACGAAAGACCCCGGGTGGGGAGGGGGGGGGGGGGAGGTCTGGGGGGGGGTCTCACCTGAGAAGAAGGCGGAGGGCGGGGGGGGGAAGCCGAGGCCGAGGCCGGGGGGGGCGCAGGGGGGGGGCGGCGGTGCGAGGGGGACCCCGCGGGGCGCTTTCCCCGGGGGGGGGGTCCCTGCCCTTGCCCCGGGGGGGTTCCTTGCCCCGGGGTGGGGGGGGGTCCCCCTCTATCCCCCCGCATCACCGAGCGTCGCTTCCGCAGAGGCAAAGACGTTTCGGGGGGTCCAGAGCCTGGGGGGCCCCCGCGTCGCGTCCGGAGATCCACGGGCAGCTCGTCCGCCATTTGGGGGGGGGGGGGGGGGTGGTTTGGGGGGGGGGGGGGTGGGCACCGGAGTCCCCCCCCCCCCCGGGAACCTGGGTCCCCCCCGGTCGTCTGGGTCCCCTCCCGGACGCCTGGATCCCGCTGCGGAGCGGAAGAGACCCCGGGACTTCCCCGCCGGCAGCGACGGGACTTTCGGGGCCGCCTCCGCCGGGGGGGGGGGGGGGGGCCCCGGGGCCGCCCCCCCCCCCCCTTCCCCGTCCCGGCCCCCGGCCCTGGCTCCGCCCCCGCCCCGGGGACCCCTGGAGGGGGCGGGGGGTTCCCCGCCAGTGGCTCCGCCCACTGGGAGGGGTCACAGGAGGCCCGGTGTTGTACCGCCCCCTGGCGGGCGGGCGGGGGACACGCAGGCGGCCCGGCAGCCCCCACCCCAATTAAAAGGGGGAGGTGGGTGGCCCTGCAGCCCCCACCCCAATTAAAAGGGGGAGCTGGGTGTCCCTGCAGCCCCCACCCCAATTAAAGGGGGGAGCTGGGCGGCCCTGCAGCCCCCACCCCAATTAAGGAGGGACCTGGGCGGCCCTGCAGCCCCCACCCCAATTAAAGGGGGGACCTGGGCATCTTGCAGCCCCCACCCCAATTAAAAGGGGGAGCTGGGCGTCCCTGCAGCCCCCACCCCAATTAAAGGGGGGAGCTGGGCGGCCCTGCAGCCCCCACCCCAGTTAAAGGGGGGAGGTGGGCGTCCCTGCAGCCCCCACCCCAATTAAAGGGGGGAGCTGGGCGTCCCTGCAGCCCCCACCCCAATTAAGGAGGGACCTGGGCATCTTGCAGCCCCCACCCCAATTAAAAGGGGGAGCCGGGCGTCCCTGCAGCCCCCACCCCAATTAAAGGGGGGGGACGACCCAGGTGGCCAGTGCAGCCCCCACGCATGCACACACCCGCAGACGTGCACCGGCCAAAGCCTGTCCCACGTACACCTCACAGTTCCCCTGTGCAACGCACCACTGCTGTACGCCCTTGCACACGCGTGTGCACGTGTGTGTGTCCTGGCCTGACTCCCCCAGGGCCACCCACCCCCCCCGGCTCCGCCCCGGCCACGTACCAGAAACGGCACGGAAAGTCCCGGTGGTGTCACGCAGTCAGGGCCGTGCAAAGCTCCCCGAGCCCCTCGCACGCCCCTCGCACACCCAGGGCCATGCAAAGCTCCCTGAGGCCCTTGCACGCCCCTCGCACGCCCCTCACACACCTGGGGCCGTGCAAAGCTCCCCGAGCCCCTCGCACGCCCCTCGCACACCCAGGGTCATGCAAAGCTCCCTGAGCCCCTCGCACGCCCCTCGCACGCCTGGGGCCGTGCAAAGCTCCCTGAGCCCCTCGCACGCCCCTTGAATGCCCAGGGCCGTGCAAAGCTCCCCGAACCCCTCGCACGCCCCTTGCACGCCCCTCGCACACCCAGGGTCATGCAAAGCTCCCTGAGCCCCTTGCATGCCCCTCGCACGCCCCTCGC
The DNA here is from genome assembly GCF_929443795.1 of Astur gentilis. Classification (NCBI taxonomy): domain Eukaryota; kingdom Metazoa; phylum Chordata; class Aves; order Accipitriformes; family Accipitridae; genus Astur; species Astur gentilis. The sequence continues at coordinate 44,870 of NC_064916.1, read as the reverse complement.
ACACCTGGGGCCATGCAAAGCTCCCCGAGCCCCTCGCACGCTCCTTGCACACCCAGGGCCGTGCAAAGCTCCCTGAGGCCCTTGCACGCCCCTCGCACGCCCCTCACACACCTGGGGCCGTGCAAAGCTCCCCGAGCCCCTCGCACACCCCTCGCATGCCCCTCGCACACCTGGGGCCGTGCAAAGCTCCCTGAGCCCCTCGCACGCCTGGGGCCGTGCAAAGCTCTCCGAGCCCCTCGCACGCCCCTTGCACACCCAGGGCCATGCAAAGCTCCCCGAGGCCCTCGCACGCCCCTCGCACGCCCCTCACACACCTGGGGCCATGCAAAGCTCCCCGAGCCCCTCGCATGCCCCTTGCACGCCCCTCGCACACCCAGGGTCATGCAAAGCTCCTTGAGCCCCTTGCACACACCTCGCACGCCCCTCACACACCTGGGGCCGTGCAAAGCTCCCCTCGCCCCTCGCACGCCCCTCGCACACCTGGGGCCCTGCAAAGCTCTCCGTGCCCCTCGCACGCCCCTCGCACGCCCGGGGCCGTGCAAAGCTCTCTGAGCCCCTCGCACGCCCCTCGCACGCCCCTCACACACCTGGGGCCGTGCAAAGCTCCCCAAGCCCCTTGCACGCCCCTCGCACGCCCCTCGCACACCTGGGGCCGTGCAAAGCTCCCTGAGCCCCTCGCACGCCCCTTGAACGCCCAGGGCCGTGCAAAGCTCCCCGAGCCCCTCGCACGCCCCTCGCACACCCAGGGCCATGCAAAGCTCCCTGAGCCCCTTGCACGCCCCTCGCATGCCCCTCGCACACCTGGGGCCGTGCAAAGCTCTCCGAGCCCCTCGCACGCCCCTCGCACGCCCGGGGCCGTGCAAAGCTCCCCGAGCCCCTCGCACGCCCCTCGCACGCCCCGTGCTCATGCACGGGCAAGCAGCTGCCGCCCCCCCCCAGGGCCCCCAGCAAACACCCCCTGCCAAGCACATGCCTGCACACGCCTGCCCTGCGCACCCACACGCGTGTGCACACGCGTGACCGGGCCTGCCCCCGGTCCCGCCGCCCCGTGACTCAGGCCCGACAGGTTCGGCGGCTCGGGGAGCGTCTCCCCACGGCCATGGGGCCCCCGTGGGCAGGCGACCCGCGGCCCCCCGCCATAACCGGCCCCCCCAGCACCGGGTCTCCCCCGGCTTCTCCCTCCGCGACGCCCGACGGCACCCCTGAGCCCACCGGGGCGCCGGCTTCGGGGCCGGCCGGGACCCCCCCATTCCTGGCCTGGGTGGTGGCGGGGGCTCTGGTCGGGGTCCTGCTGGCGGGGGCCCTGGTGGCCGCCATGCTCCACCGGCGAGTCCGGCCCCACGCTAGACGCCCAGGGTAAGGACGCCCGGACCCCTGGGTCCCCCCCTCCCCAGGTGCCGGGGTCATCCCCGGTCCCCCACCCTGGACACCAGGGCTCCTACCCACCTGGGTGGGTGCTCTGCCTCCCCCCCCCCCCGCCGCCCCCAGCCCAAACTGGTGTCGTCCCCCCCTGGACCCTGGGGTCTCCCCCCACCCAGGGTCCCCCTTGGCTCTTTACAGGGACGCGAGGAGCGGGCACCCGGGAGAGAGAAAACCCGCGGCCCCCCGGGAGGGGGATCGAGGCACGCGGACGCCTGCGTCCCCCCCGGTGGCCGGGGTCCACCTCCGGAGACCTGGGTCCCCCCCGGATGCCGGGGACCCCCCATCTCCGCTGGTGCCCCCAGAGGTGGAAGCACCGAGCTGTGAAGCGGGGGAGTCGCCGTCCCGGGTGCTGCGCCGGGGGGGGGGGGCCGGTTTTGGGGTTCCCCTGACCCCCCCCTCCGCGATTAAAACACCACTGACTCCCCCCCCTCGTCTTCTTCTGCCTAGGGGGGTGCGGGGGCCCGACCTTTGGGGGAAGGTACTGGGGGGGGGGGGCTGGGGTGAGGGGACAGTGAGATGAGGGGCTGGGTTAGGGTTAGGGTGGGTTAAGTAGGGTTAAGGCCGGGTTAGAGAGGGTTAAGGTAGGGTTAGGATGGGTTAGGGTGGGTTAGGGTTAGGGTTAGGGTGGGTTAAGTAGGGTTAAAGCTGGGTTAGAGAGGGTTAAGGTAGGGTTAGGATGGGTTAGAGAGGGTTAGGGTTAAGGTGGGTTACGTAGGGTTAAGGCTGGGTTAGAGAGGGTTAAGGTAGAGTTAGGATGGGTTAGAGAGGGTTAGGGTTAGGGTGGGTTAAGTAGGGTTAAGGCTGGGTTAGAGAGGGTTAAGGTAGGGTTAGGATGGGTTAGGGTGGGTTAGGGTTAGGGTTGGGGTGGGTTAAGTAGGGTTAAAGCTGGGTTAGAGAGGGTTAAGGTAGCGTTAGGATGGGTTAGAGAGGGTTAGGGTTAGGGTGGGTTACGTAGGGTTAAGGCTGGGTTAGAGAGGGTTAAGGTAGGGTTAGGATGGGTTAGAGAGGGTTAGGGTGGGTTAAGTAGGGTTAAGGCTGGGTTAGAGAGGGTTAAGGTAGGGTTAGGATGGGTTAGAGAGGGTTGGGGTTAGGGTGGGTTACGTAGGGTTAAGGCTGGGTTAGAGAGGGTTAAGGTAGGGCTAAGGCAGGGTTAGGATGAATTAAGGCAGGATTAAGTCAGGGTTAGGATGGGCACAAGGAAGAAACATTTTACTTGGGGCGTGGCACCCCAAGCGTCGCACGCGTGTGCGAGAGGCCGCGCGCGTCATGCGTGTGCACGAGGGTCTCTCCTCCTGTCACCTCCTTTATTACAAAGCCAGCCCCACATGGGGCAACTCCAGACCCCCGGGACCAGCCGGGGGGCCCTGACCCCCACCCCCCCCTTCATGGAGACCCAGGCATCCGGGGTGGCCCCCCTATTTCCGTCTGACCTCGGAGTACACAGTGCCGCTGTCGAGCCGGGGGGGGCCGTGGGGTGCCGGCCCCCCCGGGGCGCTGAAGGTCAGGGTTGAGTACTTGACCTCCTCCTGCAAGGCACCACCATGAGTCTGGACCCCACAGCGCCCCCCCCCCCCCCCCAGGAACGGGGAGGGGACCCACTTGTCCGGGCCCCACAGCCCCCCCCGGAATGGGGAGGGGACCCAGGCGTCCGGGTCCCCCAACTACCACCCAGAGCCACTTACCATGCCGTCTATGCCGTCCGTAGCCGGGGCCTCTGTGGGGCAAAGAGGGGGGTGAGATGAGCCCCCCCCCAAGGCCTGGGGGTCCCCACGATACCCCAAGACATGGTGGCGGGGCAGAAAAGGACTCACCGCGGGAGGAGGCGCTGGGTTTGGCTCCGTTGAGGGAGATGGGAGCGGAGGACCTGGGGGCAGAGGGGAGCTCTAAGCAGGGCCGGGGGGGCCAGGGGGGCTCCAGGGGGGTCAGGGGGGTCCCATCCCGTTACCTGCCGACGCGGCGCCAGAGCAGGTACCCGGCAGCCCCCAGCAGCCCCAGCCCCAGCAGCGTCCCCAAGACGATGCCGGCGATGGCCCCGCCGCTGAGACCTGTGGGGAGGCGGAGGGGCACCCCAAAAAGGAGGGCCCCAGCAGAGAGGGAGCAGGGGCACCCGCCTCATCGGGGACCCTCGGCATCAGGCAGGACGGCCGCCCCTGCTCCCATCGCCCCCGGGCCCCACTCACCCTCGTCCTGCAGCAGCAGCACGGTGGCCTCGGCAGCACGGCCCAGGATGGGGTTGGTGGCCCGGCAGCGGTACTCGCCGGCTTGGCCGGGGTCCCCAAAGTCGAGGCGCAGGTGGCTGCCGGTGGCCAGGCTGGCGTTGCCGTGGGCCCAGGCGAAGAGGGGCGAGGGGACGGCGGCGGCGGTGCAGCGCAGGTCCAGGTGGGAGCCCAACGGCAACCGCAGGGGGCCCGGTGGGGTGACGGTGACACCATCGGGGCCGTCTGCGGGCGGAGGGTTGAGGGGTCGCGGGGGTGGTGGTGGGGAGATGGGGGGCACGGGGATGGGGATGGCGTAGGGTCCGGGACAGGGACGCCACGGGACACGTGGGGATGGGGACGGACACAGGGAGCGGTGATGGCGTGGGGACACACGGACAGGGACAGAGGGGACACGGAGACGGGGATGGGGACAGAGGAGGTGCGGGAGATGCGGGACAGCGATGGTGTGGGGGCACAGGGATGGGGATGGCGTGGGGGCCGGGATAGGGACAGCACGGGACACGTGGGGATGGGGACGGAGACGGGGACAGCACAGGGGATGCAGGGATGGGGACAGCACAGCGGACGGCGGGGACAGGGACGCCGTGGGGACTCACAGAGGATGGTAACGTTGACATCGACGCTGCGGTTGGTGCTGATGGCGTTGCTGACCTGGCACGCGTAGGCACCGGTGTCACCCCGCTGCACCGGCCGCACCGTCAGCGTGCGGTTGTCCGGGGACAGGGACAGGCGGCCGCCGGCCGACACCACCGCCCCGTCGCGCAGCCAGGCCACCGTTTCGGTACCAGGGGGGCTGCGGCAGGTCAGGGTGATGGTGTCGTTCTCTGTCACCGTCACGTTGTCCGGCGTCACCGCCGGCTGCGTCAGCAATTCTGCAAGGAAACGGGCACGGGGCGTCAGGGGGTCCCAGCTCGCGCAGGGCCCTTGTACCCACTCCCCCCACGGCTCCCCTCTCGCTCCGCGGCGCAGTGGCGGGGATGGCGGCGGTGGCATCGGTGGGAACAGTGGCGGCGGCGGCGGCAGCCCTGGCTACTCACCCCAGACCCGCAGCTCGAGCCGGGAGCTGTTCTGGCCGTGGCCGCTGTGGGGGTTAAGGGCCTGGCAGACGTAGCCCCCCGCGTGCGCCACAGACAGGCGGTCAAGGACCCAGCTGGCCCCGGGGTGCCGGGTCTCCCCAAAAAACCAGGTGAAGATGGGGGCCGGGACGGCGGCGGCGGTACAGGTCAGCGTCAGGAGGGACCCAGCCGGCAGATCGAGGGGTCCCGGCGGGGTGACGGCGACGGCGTCAGGACCGTCTGCGGGGGAGAGGGGTCAGGGACGGCAGGGGGACGACGCAGGGACCGACGGGGGGCAGGGGTGGCACAGGGTGGTGCAGATGGAGACGATGATGGCGCTGGGAGACACAGGGACAGCATGGGGACGTGGGGACGGACACGGGGAGGCTGCTGGGGAGAGCGTGGGGGACATGTGGACAAGCACAGCGTGGGGTCGTGGGGATGGGGCTGACGACGGTGTTGAGGACATGGGGACAGACAGAGGGACAGCTCGGGGACACGGGGACAGAGACGGGGCCAACGCTGGGGCCATGGGGATGAAGGTGGCGTCAGCACTAGGGATGCGGGGACGGACAAAAGGATGGCACTCGGGACACGGGGACAGACGCGGGGACGGCGCAAGGGACACGGGGATGGACACAGGGTCGGCACTGAGGACGTGGGGACAAACATGGGGTCGGTGCTGGGGACATGGGGATGGCCCAGGGGACGCGGGGATGGGCACGGGGCCAGCGCAGGGGACAGGGATGCCGTGGGGACTCACAGGCAACGGTGACGGTGGCATTATCACTGCGGTTGGTGCTGATGGCGTTGCTGACCTGGCACGCGTAGGCACCGGTGTCACCCCGCTGCACCGGCCGCACCGTCAGCGTGCGGTTGTCCGGGGACAGGGACAGGCGGCCGCCGGCCGACACCACCGCCCCGTCGCGCAGCCAGGCCACCGTTTCGGTACCAGGGGGGCTGCGGCAGGTCAGGGTGATGGTGTCGTTCTCTGTCACCGTCACGTTGTCCGGCGTCACCGCCGGCTGTGTCAGCGGGACTGCACGGGGGACAGACAGTGTCACCGGGGCCTGAGGACACCGGGGAAGGGAAACGGGGACGGACAGGTCGGGATCGGGCTGGTGCTGCCCCGCGCGGGGACGGGGACAGCGATGAGGGTCCCGAGTGCCCCCCACGTCCGGATGCTCCCCCCTCTCAGTGTCACCCTGTCTCTCCGTCCTGAAACCCCTGGGGGGTGGGGTTGTCCCCACACCCCCATCCTGAAACCCCAAGGCGGGGGAGTTCTGTCCCTGTGTCCCTGTCCCAAAACCCACAGGGGGACACGGGCTTGTCCCCACGCCCCCATACGGAAACCCCGGGGCTCGTCCCTGACCCGAAACCCCACAGGGTTTTGTCCCCACGTCCCCGCTCAACCACCCCAGGGGTTTCCCCGCGCACAACACCCCAGGGGGACACATACGGCCCCCCGAGTCGAGGTGGCCTCCGCAACCCCCGTACCCCCAGTGCCCGGGGCGGCGCAGGAAGGCGGAAGCACGGCCGGTGGTTAATGATTCACCAGGTGCCACTGGCAGCGGGGAGAGGATGGGGACGGGGATGCCTCCAGCACCCCGAAACGGCGCAGCAGGCAGGGGCGTAGCATGGCCAAAGGCCGCCAGGCACGTCACGGTCCCCACCCTCGCCGTGCCCTTCGCTCGGCGGAGAGGGGGGGGGGGTTCGGTGCTCGCTGGGGCGCGGCGGCAGCCAAGAGGAAGGATGGATGGACGGACAGACGGCGGGTCGCCCTGGAGAGGGCCCGGACTGTTGAAGAGTGCTACAGGCGGCAGGGACTCACCGTAGACGGTCAGGTTGATGCTGGCGGTGGTGATGGTGGGGTGCCGCACGGCCACGGTGTAGGCGCCGGTGTCGTTCAGGCGCAGGCGGCTGATGTGCATGGAGCAGTCGGCGGCACCCGTCTCCCGCTCGGTGTACGCCGGCCCGTTCTGCTGCCCCAGGTCCGGCTGCTTGAAGTAGGTGAAAATCTCGAATTCCAGGCTGGCGGTGGGTGCCCGGTGCCAGGAGCAGGACACGACTCCGCTGGGCAACAGCTCCAGCGCAAAGGTGACGTTGCCCCCGAGCCTGGCAGCCTGGGGGTCCTGGCGGATGGTGAAGCGGGGGGCTTGGCCCCGTGCCGGCGGCGGGCAGGAGAGCAGGAGGGCGGCTGAGGGGCGAGGAGGCGGCGTCAACCTCAGGGGATGCGTCCCCGGCGGGTTTTCAAGGCAGGATAGGGACGGACCCCCGAGACGGACCCCTAGGTGGGTCCCAGGCCGGAGGGAACCCCCGAGGGACCCCGAGGAGACCCTGGGGCAGAAAGTAACCAAGACAGACCCCAGGGGAGACCCCGGGAGACAAAGGCGACCCCCGAGGGAGCCCAGGAGGGCCCCAAAGGCAGAGGGACCCCGTCGCACCCCACCACTCCCCCCCCACCTGCCAGGACGGCGCTCCAGGGGGTCTGCTGGGGGCCCGGTGTTCGGTGGCCCATGGCCGCTCACCCGGATGCCCGGAGACCTCCGCCCGCAGCTGTGCCTGGCGAAAAAGGGAAGGGACGGCCCAGCCCTCCCCGGGGGGACGGGCTTCCCCGCACCAGCCCCACGGTGGCAATGGCACGTATGCCAGGACCCGCCGGCGTCACCGCGGCAGAGAGCCCGGGGTGCCCCAGCAAAGCCGCAGCCCCTTCCCGGGGAACGGAGCCCCCACCTAGGGGGGCACCGCTGGGACCGGGGGGGTTTGGGGTGAAAGAGGCAGGAGCCGGTGACGGCTGCCATCGGGGCACCCTAACGGCCCCCCCAAACCGGGGCCTGTGACGAGGGCGCCCCGAAAGGCCGCAAGGAAGACGGGGACGGAGGCGGAGATGGCGTGAGGGCAGGGGGACGTGGATGAGCGTGGCGACAGCGTGGGGGACGTGGGGACAGACAGAGGGACCAGGACGGACGTGGGGACAGCACAGAGGGTCCGGGGATGGCACAGGGAGATGGGGACAGACGCGAGGACAGGGACAGCAGGGGGGAGGTGGCGCCAGGGCTGGCCACAGGGACACGGGGAGGGTGGGGGGCACTCACCCCACCAGCACGGCGTCACCCCGGCTCCGGCATGAAGATGATGTCCTCCCGCTCCCGGCTGACATCGGGGTCCCGCGGCGGGGGGTCGAGGGGGGGCCACAGCCCCACGGTGGGGGCAGAAGCCCAGAGGGCAGCTGTGGGGAAGGAGACGCCATCAGTTGGGGGGGGCCTGGGGGCAGGAATGGGGGTCTCGGGTCCCAGTGAGGGTCCCGGGCCGGTGTGGGGGTCCCAGTGCCACTGTCCTGCAGCACCCGGATACTGTGAGCCCATTCCCACCCATCCCAAGGAGAGCGCACCCCAGGCTCCCCCCCTAGTCCTAGCGGGGGGGGAGCCCTGCCGCACCAACCCCGGGGGGGGGGCTTTGGGGTGAGCCCAAACCCCATGAAGCCCCAGGGTCTTCCCGGGGGGGGGGGGGGGGGGGGGGGGGTGTGGCTGGAGCCCCTGGGCAGGGGCCCAGCTCCTTTGTGGGGGGGCAAGTGCCCGTTTTGGGGGGCATCAGGCGCCGGCGTGGGTGCGGCTGGTGGGCGCCTGGCCAAACCCCTCCAGGTGCTTCCCGGCAGCCGCCGCCCCACGCCGGGGGGGTCGCGGGTAGCAAACGGGGGGGGGGGGGATAAAGGTGCGGCTGGGCCTCCCCCCAAGGGGCAAAATGGGTCCGTTGCTGCTGCTGCTGCTGCTTCTGCTGCTGCCGCCGCCACTCCCGGGGGTCCTCGCCGCTCCCCGGCCCCCCCAGAGCCTCCCAGGGGTGGGGGCTGCCTGCCGGCATCGCCCCTCCCTGCCGATGCCCCCCGCGAAATCTGGGGGTGCTTGCGGCGTTGGTGGCCTGGCGGCCCACCCTGGACGGTCGTCGTGTGCCTGCAGGAGAAAGGGTGAGGGAGTGAGGTGGGGGGGGGGGGTCGGTGGTTTTGGGGGACCCCTCTGACCCCCTCTACCCTCCCCCCCCTCCAGGGTCCTCTCGCCTCCCCAGGAGCCGCCAGGAGCGACGGCGAGCGCCACGCTGCTGCCTGCGAGCCCCCACCAAGGGGCTCTCCCTGCCTCTCTAGGGACCCCCCCCGGACCCCCTGAAACTCCACAGACCCCCCCCCCCCCAGGATCTCCTTGGAACCCCCGCCCCCACGACCCCTACAGATCCCCTCTGTCTGCCCTGCAATACACCCCCAAACCCCCTAAACCTCCCCCGACCCCCTTTAACCCCCCCCAGGCCAGACATGGCCCCCCCCTCACCCCATAAACCCTTGTTAGACACCCCCACCCCCCCCCAAAACCCCCTCTGTGACTTCCCCCGACCCCCTGGACCCCCCCCCCCAGAACCCCTGGACCTCCACAGGACCCCCCCAGGATCTCCTTGGACCCCCCCCTTCCCCGACCCCCTACAGATCCCCTCTGTCTGCCCCTCAGTGCCCCCCCCCCAAACCCCCTAAACCTCCCCCGACCCCCTTTAACCCCCCCAGGCCAGACATGGCCCCCCCCCCATAAACCCTAGTTAGACACCCCCCCCCCCCCCCCCCCATAAACCCTAGTTAGACACCCCCCCCCCCCCCCAACACCCCCCTGAGACTTCCCCCGACCCCCTGGACCCCCCCCCGTGACCCTTCTGACCTCCTTGACCCCGTAACCCCTGGGGGGGTCAGGGGTCACGCCCCGCCCCCAATAAAGGCCTCAGCATAAACGCCGACACCGTCGCGCCGGGGTCAGGGGTCGCGACCCCGCTGGGAGGGGGTCGGTGCGCATGCGCGGCGGCGGGGCGGGGCGAGGGGGTGGTTGCCAGGGCGACGCGCGCGGCGCCCGACAGCGATTGGGCGGCGGGCGTCACGTGTCCGGAAGCGGCGGGGAGGGGCGGCGGAGCGCAGGTGGGAGACAGCCGGGGGGGGGGGGGGGGGAGGGGGGAGCACCCCGAAATTTGGGGGATACACACCCCCCCCAAAAAGGGGGTGGGGGGAGAATGGGCGAGAGAAACACCCCAACGTGGGGGGGGGCGGTGGAGCCAGGCCCGAAACGGTGCGGGGAGGGGGGGGGGCTGTGACGGGGGGTGGGGGTCACAAGAGCGGGGTCGGCCGCGCACCCCACGGTCACCCCACGGTCACCCCACGGTCACCCCAGACACCGATCTGTGCCCCACGGCTGCCCCACGGTCACCCAGACACGTCCCTGTGCTCCACGGCTGCCCCACGGCTGGCCCACAGACACCCCACGGTCACCCAGACACGTCCCCGTGCTCCACAGACACCCCACGGTCACCCAGACATCTCCCTGTGCCCCACAGACAACCCACGGTCACCCAGACACGTCCCTGTGCTCCACGGCTGCCCCACAGCTGGCCCACAGACACCCCACGGTCACCCAGACACGTCCCCGTGCTCCACAGACACCCCACGGTCACCCAGACGTCTCCCTGTGCCCCACAGACACCCCACGGTCACCCAGACACGTCCCCGTGCCCCACAGACACCCCACGCTCACGCAGACACGTCCCCGTGCCCCAGCGCTGCCCCCGCAGTTGCCCCACAGACACCCCACGGCCAACTGGGCTTGTGCCATGCCCTTGGCCCCAGTGCGGGGCCACACGGGGACGTCCCTGTCCCCATCCCCGCAAGCACCCCCGTCCCCGTCCCCCCTGCCCCAGTGTCCCCGTCCCGTCCCCGTCCTCCCTGCCCCGCTCCCTTGCTCAACCCTGGCTGGCCCCTGCCCCAGACACCCCCTTGGGACCCCCACCACCGGCCCCCGCCTCACGCTCCCCGCTCCGGGGAAGGAGTTGCTGGTTTATAAAGGGGTGACAGCACCCTGTAGCCCTTCCTCGTGCCCTCTGCCCCACTTGCTCGGCCCACCCAGCCCCAAACACCTCCCCGGGGGCCCCCAGGGAGAACCAGCGCAGAACCAGCCCCCACAAATCCCACGTCCTTTGCTCCTCCTTGGGGTGGAGCCGGTGGTTTATACTGGGGCACTGGCACCCTGCAGCTGATCCTCGTCCCCCCCTGCCCCACACCCTTGGCCCCATAAGTGACCCTCGTCCCCCATAACCCTTTCTCACCCCGCCGCCTTGGCCCCGTAGCCCTTCTTTGCCCCACCGCCCTGGCTGGACCAGCCCTGGCCAACTCCCGGGGGTCCCCTGTGCCAGCCACCCCCCCCCGGGCTCCCGCTTCTCCTGGGGGCGGAGGGGCCGGTTCATAAGGGGCTGCGGGCACCCCCTGACCCTCCCGCCTCGGCAGCATGGACGCCCGGCCGCTTTTCCAGTCGCTGCAGGCACTGGCGGAGGACAACGCCTCCTTCTTCCAGCGGAGCGGCACCGAGAGCGGCCGTCGCTTCGCCGCCGCCTTCGCCGCCTTACGGGAGCATGGCCGGCGCCTGGAACCGGCCCTGCGGCATTTCGCCCGCCTCTACCACCGCTTCGACCTGGACGAGGCCACGCCGGGCAACGGCTACCGTAGCCTGGTGCAGACGGCGCGTTGCTGCCTGGCCCACGCCGTCCATAAGAGCCGCTACGTGGCCGCCCACCGCCGCAGCGTCTTTTTCCGTGCCGGGCACAACGTAGCCGAATTGGAAGCCTACTGCGCTGCGCTGGCCCAGTTGCGTGCCCTCCTCTGCCTGGCCCAGCGGCTACTGGCCCACAACCGCCCCGGTTGCCTCTTTCCACCCGAGGAGGATGGCCTGAGCGAGCTGGTGCTGCGTGAGTACAGCACCATGCACAACGGCTGCTTCTACGGCCGCTGCCTCGGCTTCCAGGTGACGGGGGGGGCGCGGGGACACCGAGGGAGCTTTGCGTGGGGGTTTGGGTCTGCAGGGGGACAACGGGGACACGGGGACGGTTTTGTGTGGGGACGAAGGGACGGGCTGGCAGGGGGACGAGCTCGCGCGGGGGTCTTGGGTTTGCGGTGGATTGGGGATGCGGTGCCTCGGAGCCACGGGACGTGCCGGGACGTGGCGTTGCGCTCACACGGTGCCCGGGGCCACAGGCGTGCCAGGACACGGGAACACGGTGACGTGAGGACATGTCCCGGGGCGGCGGGGGGGGGGGGGGCTGCGTTTGCACGGGGCTGGGGTTACAGACGTGCCGGGACACGGGGCCACCAAAAGCGTGGCCGCCTGCGCGGGGACAGGGGTGGGCTGCCATGGGGGACACGCGGTGACAGGCGGTGCCGTCCCCACAGTTCGCTCCCTCCATCCGCCCCTTCCTGCAGACCATCGCCATCGGCCTCGTCTCCTTCGGGGAGAACTACAAGCGCAACGACATGGGGCTGGGTGAGCGCTGGGGCGGGGGGGGGGGCTTGAGGGCTTGGGTGGGGGCAGTCCCAGGTGCCAGCCCACCCTGTCACCCCTCTGTTCCCCCCCCCAGGGGTGGCTGCCGGGTCCCTCTTCACCAGCGGGAAGTTTGCCATCGATCCCGAACTGCGGGGGGATGAGTTCGAGCGCCTGACGCAGAACCTGGACGTGCATTTTTGGAAGAGCTTCTGGAACCTGACCGAGACCGAGCTGCTGGCGGTGAGCGGGGGCCACAAGGGACCCCTCCTCGAGACCCCCTGACCCCCTCCCCGGGGGGCATATCAGTCTGCTGGGGGACATGGGGGTCCCGCTATGGGGGCAGAGGGAAAGGGCCATCTCCTATGGGGGTCTCTGCTCCGGGGGCTGCCTGCCAGGGGGCCTGAGCCCCCTGACGTCCCCCCCCCCTCCCCGCAGTCGGTGGCCAGCATGACGGCCACCCAGGTGGGGGTGTGCCGGGCGCTGACGGTGCCCCCTGAACCCCTGGAGCTGCCGCTGGCTGCCGACCCCTCGGTCACCGTCACCATCGCTCCCCCCGTGGCCCACACCGGCCCCGGCCCCATCCACATGCGGCTGCTCTCCTACCAGCTGCGCGAGGGGCAGGTGAGGGGCTGGGGGGGGGCGGGGGGGGCGTCACGCAATTTGGGGGTGCATGGGGGAAGCCGCTGTGGGGTGCGTGGGGTGGAGAACCTGCTGGGAAGGGCTGTCTGCTGGGTGGGCACGGGGTTAACCCGCTGGGGGGGGGCACAGTGGGGTGTCCCTGCTGGGGGACACACACACACTGCGGGGGTCTCTGTTGTGGGAGGGCAAGCTGGGGGTCCCTGCCACGGGGGTGCGGGGCAGGGGCTGTCTGGGGGGGAAGGGGGCACACTGGGCGGCAAACTGGGGGCTCCTGCTGGGGAGGGAAGGTGTGGGGCAGGGGCTGTCTGCTGGGGGTCCCCTACAGTGGGGCTCACCCTGCTTTCGCCCCCCCCCCCCACCAGGACAGCGCGGCGCTGAGCGCCCTGACGCGCGCCGAGGGTCCGCGGGCGCCGCTGCGGTGGTGGCGGGGACCCCCCCTACCCCCCTCGCCCGCCTTGCTGGTGCATTTCCACGGGGGGGGCTTCGTGGCGCAGACCTCCCGCTCCCACGAGCCTTACCTGCGGGGGTGGGCCCGCGAATTGGGGGCCCCCATCCTCTCCGTCGACTACGCCCTGGCCCCTGAAGCCCCCTTTCCCCGCGCCTTGGAGGAATGCTTCTACGCCTACTGCTGGGCCCTGCGCAACTGCCGCCTGCTGGGTCAGACCCTGGGGGGCTGCTGGGGTGGGGTGGGGGGGCGTGGGGAGGGGTGGATTGGGGGAGCAGGATGCGGGGAGTCCCCCCCGGCTGCTCCGGAGGGGGGCAGAAAGCCCCCCACCCCTTTACCCCCTCCGCAGCCGTGCCGCCATCGTCGGCGTCAACCGGCCGACGCCTGCGGCGTCGCCGTCGGCGTGACCCCCCCCCTATTCCGTCCATCCGTGTTCCCCCCCCCCCCCACCCCGTCGCAGGCTCGACGGCGCAGCGCGTGTGCTTGGCGGGCGACAGCGCGGGCGGCAACCTCTGCCTGACGGTGTCGATGCGGGCGGCCGCCGTGGGGGTACAAGCGCCCGACGGCATCATGGCCGCGTACCCCGTCACCCTGGTGCAGGCGGCCGCGTCCCCTTCCCGCCTGCTGACGTTGCTGGACCCCCTCCTGCCCCTCGGCGTCCTCTGCAAGTGCCTCAGCGCCTACGCAGGTGGGGTGGGGGGGTCGTGGGGGGGGACACACACACGGGCGTTTGGGGCTGGGACGCAGGTATCTGGGGCTGGGGGACACGAGGGGTTGGTTGGGGGACGATGGGGGCGCAGGGTGATGGGGCTGGGAGACACGAGGGGCTGGGGGACACGAGGGGTTGGGGACACGAGGGGGTGGGGGACACGAGGGGGTGGGGGGCACAGGGTGGCATGGGGGGGGGGGTCATGGGATATGGTGGGGACCAGGGGCAGCCCTTGGGGGTGCGATGCCCCTGTGTCGTCGTCCCCCCCTCCCCAGCCCCAGCAGGGGTGCTGGGGCGGGTTGGGGACTTTCTGCCCCCCCCCCCCCCCCCCCCCCCCCAGGCACGGAGGGGGAGGCAGAGCCCCCCACCCTGGAGACCCTCAGCCCCACGCGACTGCTGCGCCGGGACACGGCCCTGCTGCTCCGCGACCTGCGCCGGGGGGCGGCTGCTTGGCTAGGGGGGCTTTTCCGTGGGGCCCCCCCCCACCCTGGTACGGCAGGGGAGTGGGGGGGGGCAAACCCTGCCCCGCACCAGGGGGTTTGGAGAACTTGGGGGCACGGTGGCAGGGGGATTTGGGGACATGGCGGGGGGGGCTTTTGGGGTCCTGGGGAGCATGGGGGAGGGTTGGGGACGTGGGGGGGGGGGTGTTGGGAATGTGGGGGGGGGCGGTGGGGGACATGGGGGGGCTGTTGGGGTCCTGGGGAGCATTAGGGGACATGGGGGAGGGTTGGGGACACAGGGGGATGGGACACCAGGAGTTTTGAGGGACACAGGGAGGGGATTTGGGGACATGAGGGGGGGGGGTGTTGGGGACCCCGGGGGGAGAGGATTTGGGGTCCTCACACACCCCCCACCCTGCAGACCCGCCACGCAAAAGCATCTCGGAAGCGGCGGGGGCACCGCAGGAGGAGTCGTCCCCCACCAGCTGCCCCCCGGGGGCTCCCCACGACAGCGAGGAGACCCCCGAGGACGGGGGGGACTCACTGGAGTACCCAGACGAGTTCCAGCCCCTGCGCAGCCGGGGACCCCCTGCCCGCTTCGACCTGCCCCCCGCTCCCCTGGCCAGGAACCCCTACATGTCCCCGCTGCTGGCTCCCGACGGCATGCTGGGGGGGCTGCCCCCCGTCCACCTGGTGGTGAGTCCCCCGAGACCCCCACAGCCGCCCCAGGGTGGGAGGCGACACAGACACCCCCCCCATCCCTAACGTGTCCCCACAGACACCCCCGCGTCCCCACCGATGTCCCGCGTGTCCCCCAACACCCCCCCCGCGCCCCCACCGACAACCTGCGTCCCCTTGGACCCCCCCCCACCCCACCTCCCCCTGACTCCCTGATCCCCCCCCCCAGGCCTGCGCGCTGGACCCAATGCTGGACGACTCGGTGGCGCTGGCCCGGCGGCTGCGGGCGCTGGGGCGACCGGTGACGCTGCGGGTGGTCCCTGACCTGCCCCACGGCTTCCTCAGCCTGGGACCCCTGAGCCCCGAGACCCGCCAAGCCACCGCCATCTGCACCCGCCTCATCCGAGACATCCTGCAGCCCCCCAGTGCCCCCCCGGACGGCGCCCGCCGTGGGTCGCTGCTGCTGGGTCCCCGCAGGGACAGCCTGGCCCCACAGGACGGTCTCCGCCGTGGGTCGCTGCTGGTGGGTCCCCGAAGGGACAGCCTGGCCCCACAGGACGGTCTCCGCCGTGGGTCTGTGCTGTTGGGGGGCCCCCGCCGGGACAGCCTGGCCCCACAGGACGGTCTCCGCCGTGGGTCTGTGCTGTTGGGGGGCCCACGGCGGGACAGCCTGGCCCCGCAGGACAGCCCCCGCCGTGGGTCGCTGCTGCCGGGGGCACGGCGGGACAGCCTGGCCCCACAAGAAGGTCCCCGCCGCGGGTCGCTGCTGCTGGGGGGGGGGCCGCCGGGAGAGTTTGGTGACCCACGGCGTGGGGGCCACGGCGAGCCTTGGGTCCCCAGCTGCAGCGATCCACAGCGTGGCAGGCGCGGGGGGGCTCGGAGCTGCGCCGAGCCACGGCTCAGTGGCTGCAGCCAACCCCGGCGTTGGGGGCACAGTGACCCACAGCGATGGCACCACCCTGACCCACGGCTCTGCAACCGCACCGACCCACAACGATGGCACTACCCCGACCCACGGCTCTACAACCGCACCGACCCACAACGATAGCACTACCCCGACCTACGGCAATGGCACTGCTCCAACCCACGGCACTAAGGCTGGATTAACCCACGGCATCGGCACCACGTCGACCCACGCTGACGGCGCCATCCTGACGCACGGCATCGGCACCGCGTCGACCCACGCTGACGGCGCCATCCTGACCCACGGCATCGGCACCGCGCCGACCCACGCTGACGGCGCCATCCTGACCCACGGCATCGGCACCGCGCCGACCCACGCTGACGGCGCCATCCTGACCCACGGCACCAGCACCACCCTGACCCACGGCATCGGCACCGCGTCGACCCACGCTGACGGCGCCATCCTGACGCACGGCATCGGCACCGCGTCGACCCACGCTGACGGCGCCATCCTGACCCACGGCATCGGCACCGCGTCGACCCACGCTGACGGCGCCATCCTGACCCACGGCATCGGCACCGCGTCGACCCACGCTGACGGCGCCGCCCTGACCCACGGCACCACCGCCCCCCGGCCCCACCACGCGGGGTCCCTATCAGCCCCCGAAGCTGGGGGCCCCCCCCGACGCCCCTCAGCAGTGCAGCCACCCCCGTGCTGCGGGGCCCTGGCAGAGGGGGGGACCCCCAGCCCCCCAGATGGCCCCGGCCCCCCCCGCGCCCCCCCCGGACGGCGGCACAGTGGGGCCCAGCCAGTTGCCCGCCGCCCCAGTGGCCCTGCAGGGCGTGAGGTGGGGTCCTGAGCGCCCCCCCCCGGGGGGGGGGGCACCCCCGGGCGCAATAAAGACCCTCTGATACCACCAAGGCCTGTCTGCGCCAATGAGGGGGGGGAGTTTGCGACCCACGGGCATAGGGCAGGCGGTGGTCGCTGCCGTGGGAGTGGGGTGGGGGTACCTGGGCTGCCCCCCCCCCTCCCCCAAAAGGTCACCCACAGCTGCAGCTGTTCCCCCTAACCCAGGGCAGAAGGGTTTGGGGTCTCCAGGGTGAAGGGGAGGGGTCTGGGGGCACCCCAAGGGGTTTTGGGGGGCCCCTGCTGACCCCAAATGGAGGGGATTTGCCCCATAACCTGGGTGAGGCAACCCCCAGGACAGCAGAGATACCCTGAAATGGGCAGATTCACCCCAAAATGGGGCTACTCACTTGGGAATGGAGAATCCCACCCCAAAAAGTGGGGATTTACCCCAAAATGTGGTGCGTGTCCCCCCCCACCCCCGTGTCCTGGCTGATTTCAGGAACAGACTGGGGGGGGGGAGAGGGGAGGGGGCAAATAGTGTTTATTAAACCTCCCCCATGACAGCTGGGGAGGGGGTACAAAACAGGGAGCAAGGAGCCCCCCCCCCCAAAAAAAATGCTAGAGTGACCTCCCATGGTAAAGTGCTGGAGGCAGCACCCCCATTCCCCCCCAATAAATACAGGCATAAATGGGGGGGAGCAGCACCCTGACGCACCCCCCCCCTCCCTAAAATAGGGGGCAAAAAGCTGCCCCCCCATAAATACTGGAGTGGTTTGTGTTGGATGGGGGCAGGGGCAGCGCCTGCTCCCCCAAATAGGGGTGATGAGCTGCCCCCCCCCCCCAATCCAAGAGTGCTGGCAACACTGCAGGCAGCCCCTGCCCCCCCCCGCCCCCCAAATGTTGGGGTAACACATTGTACCTGCCCCCAAAATACTGGGGGGGGGGGGGGGCACAGAGCTCTGGCTCTCCCTGCGAACAACCAGGGTGCTGCACCCCCCTATCCCCCCCCCCAACACAAGAGGGCTGTTCTCTGACCTGGGGTGCAGACCCCCCCCATTCCCCCCCCCCCCCCCCCCCAGATACTGGGGTGCCATACCCCCACTCCCCCCCATAAACCAGGGGGGTGCCCCACACCGCAGACATGAGGAGCAGCACCCCCCCCTTCCCCCCCTCCCCAAGGCCAAGGGTCACCCCAAAAGCAGGGTGCCCCCCCCCCCCCCAGCCCCTTTCAGAGCGCCATGGAGGTGAGCTCGTGGGCCAGCCCCCCCTTGCGCGCCGGGGGGCCACCCCCATATTCCTGCAGCCCCTGCCGCAGCGTCACCAGGGCAGAAGCCAGGGCGGCACGGTGGGGTCCCCGCGGCCCCCCCGGTAGCTGCAGCAAAAGGGTGGCCACCGCCGCCACCCCGTCTTCGGTGGGCTCCAGCGTCACCGGCCCGGCGCCAGGCGGAGGGGGGACCGGGGTGCCGGCGGGACGGCGGCGGGGGGGCCCGGCGGGCGCCCCCCGCTCGAAGCAGACGGTGACCTTGGCGAAGGGGCGGCTGGCCATCTTGCTCATCTCCTGGAGGTGCCGGCGTTGTTCGTGGCGGGCGTCCAGCCCCTGTTTGGCTTTCCAGAGCAGGACGCAGAGGGCGAGGAAGAGGAAGAAGCAGGAGAAGAAGACGGAGAAGAAGACGAAGAGGTCGATGTGGGCCTGGTCCTGGCGGAAGAAGAGCAGCCCCTGCGAGGGGCCGCCCCGTGGACCCCCCACTCCAAGCAGCAGCAGGTAGAAGCGGCTGGACTTGAGGGGGTGCAAGGCGTGGGGGTAAGTCAGCACCAACCGGTCCCGCACCCCCCGGACCACCAGCGCCGCCGCCGCTTCCCGCACCGTCAGGTAGGTCACCAGCCCGCCGGCGCGTTCTTCCCGCAACCGCGTGGCGTTGGCGGCGGCGCCGGTACCGGCACCGGCGGCGGGGTGGGGGGTCTGGAGGCGGACGACGTGGCGGCCGGTGGCGGGGTCGACGTCGACGGCGAAGGTGTCGTAGGCGGTGGAGACGAAGAGGTCGACGCCGCCGAAGGTGACGTCCAGCGTGATGCGGATGTCGACGTTGGTGAATTTGGGCTGGACGCCGAAGAGGACGGTGCGGCCGGGTC
Organism: Astur gentilis; assembly: GCF_929443795.1. NCBI lineage: Eukaryota > Metazoa > Chordata > Aves > Accipitriformes > Accipitridae > Astur > Astur gentilis. The sequence continues at coordinate 26,052 of NC_064916.1, read as the reverse complement.
CAAGGTGCTGGAGTTGGGGTTGGTGGAAGCAGTTGCTCTGCGAGGTGGGGTCCAGGCAGTATTCCTGCTCCACCGCCATCAGCCGGTAGCACTGCTGCCCACCCACCGGGTGCCCGTGGAAGGAGTCGCGGCACTTGGCGCACTGAGGAGGGACGCGCACGGGGCATCACCACCGGAGCGACGGCAGCACCGGCACCGCGGGTGCAGGGAGTCGGGGTCGTGGGGACAAGAGCGGGAGCACGGAGAGAGCGCCGGGATGCTGGGCGCACAGAGGGAAGCACGGGGACGTCTGACACGGGGACAACGACATGAGGGCGCGGGGATGGCGCGGGGATGGCGCGGGGACACGCAGCTGCGGGGACGACGACGGCACGAGGGCGCGGGGATGGCGCAGGGACACGCGGCTGCGGGGACGACGACGGCACGAGGGCGGGGGGATGGCGCGGGGACACGCGGCTGCGGGGACGACGACGGCACGAGGGCGCGGGGATGGCGCGGGGACACGCGGCTGCGGGGACGACGACGGCACGAGGGCGCGGGGATGGCGGGGGGACATGCGGCTGCGGGGACGACGGGGACGCGGGCGCTGGGACGGTGCTGGGACAGTGCCAGGACGTGGGAGGGGGCGACGTGGGGACACGGGCGGTGTCGGTGACGCGGTGCCGGAGCCCTGACCTGCTGCTTGTAGCAGTCCTTCTTGTCGGCGGGGCTGTTGCCCTGGCAGCTGCCCGTCTCGGTGTTGTTCTGGCAAGGACACCCCGTCCCGTCCAACTCGTTGCACGTATCCGCGTGTCCGTTGCACTGGCACCTGGGGGACGTCACACGACTCTCGCACGAGGGGACGGACCCCCTTGCACGAAGGCCCTGCCTCGCACGAGGGTCCGTACGTACTTGGTGCAGGCGCCATCGAGGAGGAAGAAGCCGGGCCGGCAGCCATCGCAGCGCTCGCCCACGCTGTTGTTCTGGCAGTTGACGCAGACGGCCGCCTCCTCGCTCGGCCCCTCCGACACCCACGTGGGGATCTGGGGGGCAGCAGGGTGAGTGGGGGGCACGACGGTCCCACGGAAGGAATGGGGACCCCTCCTCGCAGCAGGGGGGCGGCAGCAGAGTGGTGGTGGGAGGTGTCGGGTGAAGGGTATGGGAGGTGGTGGGGCAGGGGGAAATGGGGACCCCCAGGACCCCCAGGATGTGGGGCAGGGGGAAATGGGGAGCCCCAGGACCCCCAGGACATGGGGCAGGTGAGCGGAACCCCTCCACCCGCTTTGCTGTGGGGCAGCCCACGGGGCCCCCTCCCCACCCCGGGAAACCCCCAGCCCCATGCCGTGGGGGGACCCCACTGACCATGGCGGGCTCGAGGGGGAAGCGGGCCGGGTCGCGGCGGGCGCGCTCGTACTCCTCCCGCGAGATGCAGACAGCGGCGTTGTGGCGGCAGAAGCTGCGGCAGGGTCGGCACGAGCCCCCTGCCCGCGCCGAGCCCACGAAGAGGGGCCGGCACCGCTCGCACTGCGGGCCCTGCCGTGGGGCAGGCTCAGCTTGCGCTGCAGCCTGCCCCACAACCTCCTTTACGTGCCCCGTAGCCCCCCTACCTCCTACCCCACATCCCTCCCGGCTCCCTCCCCGCATCCCGGACCCAAGCAGCCCCCCAAAACCGTCCCACAAACCCCCAACCCTGCCCCACAGCCTCCCCACCTTGGTGTTGTTGAAGCACTGGAGGCACTGGTCGCGGGCGGCGGGGTCGCGGCACTGGCTGTGCCCGTTGCACTGGCACTGCACCGAGCAGTTGTGCCCCACGTAGCCGAAATGGCAGCGGCAGCGGTTGGGCTCCACGCACGTCCCGTTCACGCAGCCCTGCTCGCACACCGGCCGGCACAGCCCCGTGGCGCTGCGAGGAGGGCTCGCACGGGGGCACGGGGGGCACGAGGGGGGTGCCCCTCGCACTCCCGGCGGGGGGGGGGGGGGGGGGGGGTCCCTGCACCGTTGCGAGGATGCACGGCGCACCTTGTGCGTGCAAACCCGCTCAGGAGTTTGCACGGGGCGCCTCGCGTGCAAACTCGCTACCTGCACGCTCACGGGGCTCGCTTGCACGAGAGGGGGGTACTGCGGTAGTGCAAAAGCCGCACGCGTGCTGCCCCAAAAGCTCAGGCGGGTCACTCGGCGCAACTTGTGCAAGGCCCTCGTGCAAGCTCAGAAGGGCCGTTTGCTCTCCGGTGCAAGACCCTGTGGCTGCACACTTAAGGGGGGGGATTTGCACCGGCCCAGCCCTCGCACGCCCACTCACTTGTCCAGCGTGTAGCCGCTCTTGCACGCGCAGCGGTAGCCGTGTGGGAGGTCACGGCAGTCCTGGGTCTCGTTGCAGTCGTGGTGCCCGTTGAGACACTCGTTTTCGGGGGGGCAGCCCAGGAAAGCCCACTCTGCCTCTGCCCCACACGCCTGCGCCAGCCCTGGGGCGGCAGGGAAGGGGCTGGGGGAAAACCTGGCTTCCCCTGCTCCATACCACCCCCCCAGGCACCCCACTGCCCCCCCCCCCAAGCACCCTAAAACCCACCCCCAGCCCCCTGTCCCAGGCACCCCACAGCCCACCCCGGGCACCCCATAGCCCACCCCAGGCACCCCATACCTGTCAAAAACATCCCGTAGCCCACCCCAGGCAGCCCACGGCTGTCCCAGGCTCCCCCCCAGCACCCCATAACCCACCCCGTGGACCCCACAGCCCACTCAAACACCCCCATCCCTGCCCAGGCACACCACAGCCCCCTCCTCAAGCCCCCCACAGTCCCTGACCCCCAGCGTACCGTGGCGGGGGCCGTGGAGACCACCCTCCAGGCAGCGGCCGCTGCCGTTGTGTCCACGGCGGGCGCACCAGCCGCAGCGGGGCTGGCGGAGGCAGCGGGAGCACTGGGGGGCCCCCGCGCAGCCCGGGGTGCAGCTCTCGGCCCCCCGCAGCAGCCGCCCGCACGCCCCGGCTGCGCATCGCAGGGGGACGTAGCTGGGGCTCATGCACTGGGGAGCGGGGGGAAAGAAGTCAGGGGGGCCCCTGTGCCCCACAGCATGCTCCCAAACCCCCCCCTAGGTCCCCCAGCCTGACCCCGGCCCCCCTGGCCCATAACCCACGCCAAACACCCCATACGTCTCCCCCCAGTCACCCCCTGATGCTGTGGCACCCCCAACTCCCCCCATACACCCCATAATGGGGGACCTTAAGACCCCGTACTCGGACCCCCAAGCCTCCCATCTCCCCCAAACCCCCGACACCCTACAGCTGGACACCCCCCCCCCCCCATATTCAGACCTCCCTGTCTCCCCTAACCCCCCCACACCTGGTCCCCCAAGTCCCCATACTCGGACCCCCAGACCTCCCTACCCCTCGAGTGCCCCCCCACACCCCCATACACCCCACAACTGGTCCCCCAAGTCCCCATACTCGGACCCCCAGACCTCCCTACCCCTCGAGTGCCCCCCCACACCCCCATACACCCCACAACTGGTCCCCCAAGTCCCCACACTCAGACCCCCAGACCTCCCTGTCTCCCCCAAGTCCCCATACTCGGACCCCCAGACTTCCCTGTCTCCCCTAACCCCCCACAACTGGTCCCCCAAGTCCCCATACTCGGACCCCCAGACCTCCCTGTCTCCCCTAACCCCCCACAACTGTTCCCCCAAGTCCCCACACTCAGACCCCTAGACCTCCCTGTCTCCCCCAAGTCCCCATACTCAGACCCCCAGACCTCCCTACTCCTCGAGTGCCCCCCCACACCCCCATACACCCCACAACTGGTCCCCCAAGTCCCCATACTCGGACCCCCAGACCTCCCTGTCTCCCCTAACCCCCCACAACTGGTCCCCCAAGTCCCCATACTCAGACCCCCAGACCTCCCTACCCCTCGAGTGCCCCCCCCACACCCCCATACACCCCACAACTGGTCCCCCAAGTCCCCACACTCAGACCCCCAGACCTCCCTGTCTCCCCCAAGTCCCCATACTCGGACCCCCAGACCTCCCTGTCTCCCCTAACCCCCCACACCTGGTCCCCCAAGTCCCCATACTCAGACCCCCAGACCTCCCTTGTCTCCCCTAACCCCCCACAACTGGTCCCCCAAGTCCCCATACTCGGACCCCCAGACCTCCCTGTCTCCCCCAAGTCCCCATACTCAGACCCCCAGACCCCCCTACCCCTCGAGTGCCCCCCCCACACCCCCATACACCCCACAACTGGTCCCCCAAGTCCCCATACTCAGACCCCCAGACCTCCCTACCCCTCGAGTGCCCCCCCACACCCCCATACACCCCACAACTGGTCCCCCAAGTCCCCACACTCAGACCCCCAGACCTCCCTGTCTCCCCCAAGTCCCCATACTCGGACCCCCAGACCTCCCTGTCTCCCCTAACCCCCCCACACCTGGTCCCCCAAGTCCCCATACTCAGACCCCCAGACCTCCCTTGTCTCCCCTAACCCCCCACAACTGGTCCCCCAAGTCCCCATACTCGGACCCCCAGACCTCCCTGTCTCCCCCAAGTCCCCATACTCAGACCCCCAGACCCCCCTACCCCTCGAGTGCCCCCCCACACCCCCATACACCCCACAACTGGTCCCCCAAGTCCCCATACTCAGACCCCCAGACCTCCCTGTCTCCCCTAACCCCCCACAACTGGTCCCCTAAGACCCCATACTCGGACCCCCAGACCTCCCTGTCTCCCCTAACCCCCCACAATTGGTCCCCCAAGTCCCCATACTCAGACCCCCAGACCTCCCTACCCCTCGAGTGCCCCCCCACACCCCCATACACCCCACAACCGGTCCCCCAAGTCCCCATACTCGGACCCCCAGACCTCCCTGCCCCTCGAGTGCCCCCCCACACCCCCTAACCCCCCACAACTGGTCCCCCAAGTCCCCATACTCAGACCCCCAGACCTCCCTGCCCCTCGAGTGCCCCCCCCCACCCCAAAAGCCCCCCACCTGCTGCAGGCTGACGCTCCAGACGCAGTGCTGCCAGCCCCCGTCTGCCCCCTTGGAGGCCAGGCAGAGCGGGCAGGAGCTGTGGTTGTGGCAGGGAGTGGGGCAGGGCAGGGGGGGCGAGGACTCCACGGGCATGGGGGAGACGTTGAGCAGCGAGTGGCTGAAGCAGGTCCAGTCGTAGGTGGGCTGCACGCTCAGGATGCGGCGGGTCTCGCCTGGGGGGGGCAAGAGGGGCTGGTGGGGTGACCCACGCTGTCGTCCCCCCCCCAGCTCAGTCCCATTGCACCCCCTGATCTTGGCCCCATTACACCTCCGGATCTTGGCCCCATTGCACCCTCAGCCTCAGCCCCACTGCGCCCCACTCTCAGTCCCACTGCACCCCCTGATCTTGGCCCCATTACACCTCCGGATATTGGCTCCATTGCACCCTTGGTCTCAACCCCACTGCAGCCCACTCTCAGCCCCATTACACCTCCTGATCTTGGCCCCACTGCACCCTCAGTCTCAGCCCCATTACACCTCCTGATCTTGGCCCCATTGCACCCTCGGTCTCAGCCCCACTGCACCCCACTCCCAGCCCCATTGCCCCTCCTGATCTTCACCCCACTGCACCCCCAGTCTCAGCCCCACTGCACCCCCTGATCTTGGCCCCGTTGCACCCCACTCTCAGCCCCATTGCATCCCACTCCCAGCCCCATTGCACCCCCTGATCTTGGCCCCACTGCGCCCCCACTCTCAGCCCCATTACCCCTCCTGATCTTGGCCCCATTACACCTCCTAATCTTGGCCCCATTACACCCTCAGCCTCAGCCCCACTGCACCCCACCCTCAGTCCCACTGCACCCCCTGATCTTGGCCCCATTGCCCCTCCTGATCTTGGCCCCACTGCACCCTCAGCCTCAGCCCCACTGCACCCCACTCTCAGCCCCATTACCCCTCCTGATCTTCACCCCACTGCACCCTCAGCCTCAGCCCCGCTGCCCCCCCCCCAACTCCCAGCCCCGCCGTACCCCCCGGTCCCGTACCGGTCCGTTTGAACTGCCGCGTCCACATGCATTTGCCGGAGGCGGTGCACTTGGGGCAGTCGGAGGCCTCGCACGACACCTCGGAGCAGTTGGCGGCGGCGAAGATCTCCCGCTGGTTGATGCGACAGTCGTTCTCCGACGTGCAGCTGCCGCCGCTGCCGATGCACGCACCCTCCGGGCAGTTGGTGCACCACTTGCACTGTGGGGGGGTCTGGGGATAAAGGGGGGTGCAAGGTGAGGGGCGTCCGGGGCGGGAGGGGGTCCCCAGACCCTTCCCAGGGTCGTGTCCCCCCCGCAGCTTACCGGGGTGCCCTGCCGCAGGGCACGGGGGTGCTGAGCCAGGCACTCGCTGCAGGTCCGCAGGCGCCGGCAGTCCTCGGGGGAGCGGGGTGTCGGGGAACAGGCGGCCGGCCCCGGGGCGCAGCCCAGCCTGGTGGGATTTGCATCTCATTTGCATGCTCCACCCCCTCGCCCCACGCTGTAGACCTTTCAACCCTAATTCATACCTCCCATCCCGCCGCTGCCCCCACCCCACAGCACCCCGTACACCCCCCATACCCCCTCCCACCCCACAGCTGGCTCCCCCAGACTCACCCTGCCCTTGCTCTCCAAACTCCATTGCCCCCTGTACCCCACAGCCGCCCCCCCCCCAAGACCCCCACTCACCGCTCAGCGGCATCGGCGGACAGGCAGCTGCCGTGGCACCAGGAGCAGGCAGCGCCCGAGCGGTTGCAAGCCTCGGGGCCGGGCAGGGACAGGCAGGGGTCTGCGGGCAGCCGCAGGGCCGACAGCCGCCCCAGGGCCACCCCGTTGAAGCCCCCCGAGACGTAGACCCGACCTCCCGCCACCGCCACCGCGTGGGCCACCGATCGGTTCATGGGCTCGCCCACCACTGCCAGCTCTGGGGACAGAGAGACAGACAGACAGGGGGACAGAATCAGTCCTGGGGTCCCCAGGCCCTCTGGGGTCCCCCTGCCCCTCTGGGGTCCCCCAGTCCCAGGCTGCAGCCCCTTCCCCATGGAGTACCCCGCTCCCCTGAGCGTTTCAGAGACTCCAATCCCCTTGCAGGGTTCCCCAGCCCCATTTCCCCCCCAGTACTGGGGGTGCAGTCCCACCCACAAGGTTTCAGGGTCCCCTCCCCGTCTTGGGGTGCCCAGCGCCGCCCCGGCCCCTCACCGGTGTGGGGGGGCAGCACCCAGGCGTTGCAGCGCAGCTGGTAGAGCAGCAGGTGGTTGCTGAAGTCATGCGTCTCCGTCCGGCCCCCCAGGACCACCATCACGTCCCCCACCACCGCCGCCGCGTGGAAGAAGTGGGGCAGGGGCTAGGGAGGACACACGGGGGTCACAGAGGGGACCCCACATCCCCCAAAAGCCCCGCCTGCCCTAATGCCAAACAGATGCCCCTTACGTGCCCCCCCCCCCACACACAAGCACCCCCAAATGCTCCGTGGATGTCCCACAGATCCCCTCCAGTGCCCCACGGATGCACCCAACGTGTCCCCAATCCCTAATACCCTACACATGCCCCCAGACACCCCTCAAAGACCCCTGGACGCCCCCCAACCCCCCTCAGCTGCCCCCAAAGGACCCCCAGACACCCCCAAGGCCCTCCCCCCCCCCTCACCTTGCGGCCCTGGGAGGGGGCGAGGAGGCTCCAGGTGAGGTTGGGGCAGTAGAGGCTGTAGAGCTCCGGGGAAGCCGAGACACTCTCCACGTGGAAGCGGTGGCCCCCGAAGACGTAGACGGCATCTGTGTCCTCGTGGTAGACAGCTGAGTGGCCGTAGAGGCCTGGGGGGGTAGAGGGGGGCGGCGAAATGGGGCTGAGCCCAGCACAGAGGGGGCCGGGCAGCACCGGGGGGTCCCAGCCCCATTAGCGGGGGGGGTACTGGCTTGGCACCCCTTACTGTAAGGATCTGGGAGGTCCCAGCCCCGTTACCTGGGGGTCCCAGCTTGCTACCCCCCCCCCCGCCCCATCATCTAGACCCAGAATCCCCAATACCTGTGGGGGGGGTCCCGGACTGCTGGCCCACCTCCCAGCTCTCCGTCTCCACTCGGTATTCCAGCAGCTTCTTGTTGAAGCCGTTTTCGGGCGAGTACCCCCCAATGAGCAGCAGCGAGGTCCCACGCCGGGGGGTCAGCGTGTGCCCCGCCACCGCCGGCAGCAGCGGGTCCTGGTGGGAATGGGGTTGGTGTGGGGGGGGGGGGGGGGGGGTGTGCTGCAGGTGACATCGAGCCCCCCCACCCCAGCGGTTCGGCACGGGGTCGTATCGCGGGGGTCCCTACCTGCTCCTGCCGCCACTGCAGCGTGGTGAGGTTGAGCACCCAGGCGTCGCTGGCCACCCCCGCGGCCGTCAGCCCCCCCAGCACCAGCATGGCGCGGCGGGCGGGCAGGGGGGCGGCCGCGTGGAAGTAGCGGGGCGAGGGGCCGGGACCCCCGTCTTCCGCCCCTGCCAGCATCTGGGTCCAGCGGCGCTCGGGGATGGAGTACCTGCAAGGGGGCAGAGTAAAGGGGATGCACGGGGGAGGGGGGGGGGGGGGCTTGGGCGAGGCCGGGGCGAGGCCAGGGTGTGGCCAGGGCGGGGCCTGCTGACCTGTAGACGTTTCCCAGCAGCCCCTGGGGCAGTGAGAGCCCCCCAAACATCCAGAGCGTCCCCTCCGGACCCTCTACCAGGCTGTGGCCCAGGCGGTGCAGGAATCGGCTGGCTGTGTCCTGGGGGGGACATGGGGACAGGGAGGGGGTCAGGGGAGCCATGGGGAGCAATAGGGGTGGTCTTGGGGGGGCTGTTGGGGGATCTATGGGGTAGTGGGGGATGATGGGGGCAGTCCTGGGGGGATATCAGGGGTCTGTGGGGTGATGGGGGTGATGGGGGCAGTCCTGGGGTGGTATCGGGGGTCTATGGGGCATTGAGGGACAATGGGGGCAGTGCTGGGGGGGTATCAGGGGTCTATAGGGCACTGGGGGGGTGATGGGGGCAGTCTTAGGGGGGAATCAGGGGTCTACAGGGCACTGAGGGACGATGGGGATGGTCCTGGGGGGATATCAGGGGTCTATGGGGCACTGGGGGGTGATGGGGGCAGTCCTGGGGTGGTATTGGGGGTCTATGGGGCATTGAGGGACAATGGGGGCAGTGCTGGGGGGGGTGTCAGGGGTCTATAGGGCACTGGGGGGTGATGGGGGCAGTCCTGGGGAGGAATCGGGGGTCTATAGGGCACTGGGGGGTGATGGGGGCAGTCCTGGGGAGGAATCGGGGGTCTATGGGGCACTGGGGGACAATGGGGGTGGTCCTGGGGGGGGTGTCAGGGGTCTATAGGGCACTGGGGGGGTGATAGGGGCAGTCTTAGGGGGGAATCAGGGGTCTACAGGGCACTGAGGGACAATGGGGATGGTCCTGGGGGGATATCAGGGGTCTATGGGGCACTGGGGGGTGATGGGGGCAGTCCTGGGGTGGTATTGGGGGTCTATGGGGCATTGAGGGACAATGGGGGCAGTGCTGGGGGGGTGTCAGGGGTCTATTGGGCACTGGGGAAGGAGACAAGGGACCCCCCAGACCTGTGGGGCAGGATCCGTGGGGACATAAGGAGGATCTGGGGGATTCCAGCCCCTGAGGGCTCCCCTGAGGTGGAGGGCGGTGCCTCACCCCCCCAAATGTGGGGCACGGGGGGTACTCACAGCTGCCAGGTGCCCGTCGACGAGGGTCTCCCAGACGATGCTCCCCGGCCCCAGCGGCACCGAGCAGTCGGGGCCGGCGAAGCCCTCGCTGCAGATGCAGAGCCCCAGGGTCTGGGGGCAGGGGTGAGGGGGGGGCTGCCAGCTTCCCCCTGCACCCCCAACCCCCCCCCCCCCCGTGTGTCCCCTGCATCCCCCTGCACCCCCAAACCTCCTGCATCTACCCTGCACCACCCCCTCCACCCCCAAACCCCCTGCACCCCCTCCCGCATCCCCAAACCCCCTCCTCCCCCCTTCCCCAACCCCCCCCCCCAGCCCCCCACCCCACTCCTGCCCCCCCATCTCGCCCCTCACCGCGTTGCAGATGCCATGCCCGACACGGGCACCACAGTCCCCGGGGCAGAGACGCTGGCGGCAGCCGGGTCCCCCATGCCCCCCCCCGGCAGGCGCAGCGGCCCCCCCGGCACTCCTGCCCCCCGGGACAGGGTGGGTGACAGCTCTGGACCCCCACGCTGGCGTTGAACCCCGTCGGCTCGCTGCCGTTCGCCTCGTAGTAAAGCACCAGCACCCCTGGAGAGATGCGGCGGGTCAAGGCGGGGGTCCCAGGGCACCCCGGCCCCCCCCCCCCCCAAAAATCCACGCTATCCCCCCCCACCTGAGTGGGCCTCCAGGGTGAGGGGCTCAGGGCGGCCGTGCCCGCAGAAGGCCCCCAGCAGCGTGGGGTCCCCCTGCAGCACCCCACTGTCCAGGAAAGCTGGCACCCCATCAAAGGCATAGGCGTAGCTGGTCTGGCGGGGGGGGGGGCGGAAACACAGGGGTCTGGTGATGGGGGGGGGGTGCACGGCACCAGCAGCACCCCCCTGTGCTCTCATGTGCCCCCAGCAGACCCCTGTGCGCCCCACAAGTCCCCAGCACCCCCTCATCTCCCCAGCAACCCCCTGTGCACCCCCCCCCCAAGTCCCCAGCCCCCCCCCCCCCCCCCCCCTCAGTGCCCCCCTCACCATGCAGGGTGTGTGGAGGTCTGGCTGCAGGGTCAGGCTGATGGTGGGGCAGGGGTCCCCGGGGGGGCACGGCTCCAGGCCCCCCGTGGCTGACAGCACCCATACGCAGTAGGAGAGGGCTCCCCCAGCTGCCGGACCCCCCCCGGCTAGCCGGGACCCCAGGGCCACAGGCGAGGAGAGGTTGACCAGCAGCGAGCGGCCCCCGCACTCCCGGTAGCACGTGCCCCCGTCCCTGGGGGGGGGCAAAGAAAGGAGTGGGGGGGGGTGCTGAGCGGGGTTCGGGGCTTGCGTGAGGGGCAGGGGGCTGCAGAGGGGGTCAGGGGCCGGTGCACGGGGTTCTGGGGCTGGGGCAGGGGGTCAAGTGCATGGGGCAGGGGCTCGCACGGGGGTCTGGGGCTGCTGAACAGGGGCTGGGGGCTCGCACGGGGGTCTGGGGCTGCTGAACGGGGGCTGGGGGCTCGCACGGGGGTCTGGGGCTGCTGAACGGGGGCTGGGGGCTCACACGGGGGTCTGGGGCTGCTGAACAGGGGTTGGGGGTTCACATGGGGGTCTGGGGCTGCTGAACGGGGGTTGGGGTCTCGCACGGGGGTCTGGGGCTGCTAAACAGGGGCTGGGGGCTCGCACGGGGGTCTGGGGCTGCTGAACGGGGGTTGGGGGCTCGCACGGGGGTCTGGAGCTGCTGAACAGGGGTTGGGGGTTCACATGGGGGTCTGGGGCTGCTGAACGGGGGTTGGGGGCTTACATGGGGGGCTGGGGGCTTACATGGGGGGCTGGGGCTGGTATATGGGGGCTGAGGCCAGTGCACGGGAGGGCTGGGGGCTCACACTGGGGGCTTGCACAGGGGTCTGGGGGCTCGCACACGGTTGGGGTTCCATTGGGGGGCTGCGCTCAAGAGGGTGCTTTGCCCCCTGTCCTCACCTGGGGTCCCCGAAGTACCCAGGGGCGCAGCGCTCGCAGTGTGGCCCTTCGGTGGGGGGGGCGCAGAAGCAGGCGCCGGTGGTCCCGTGGCAGTGTCCCCGCTCAGGCTGGCCGTGGCCGTGGCACCGGCACTGCCGGCAGCCCCCGGGTCCCGTGGCATCCCCGAAGCTGCCGGGGCGGCAGAGCTGGCAGCGCTCCCCATGGGTCCAGTCTGCGAGGACAAGGGGACACGTGGGGACACGGGGGGACGCGCCACGGTGCGGGGGGCAACGCTGGGGTCCCTCCGGGGACTCACTCTGGCAGCGGTCGCAGACGCCGGGTCCAGCCGTCTCGCAGCTGCTGTGGAAGTGGCAGCCACAGTCCACGGAGCAGAGGGCGGCCGTGTCCCCCGCGGTGTCCCCGACGGCCGCGTCCCCCGCGGCGTCCCCGTGGCCGGTGGCATTGGCAGGCGGCGAGGTCCAGCCCAGGTGGCAGACGCAGGTGTAGTTGGGGGCCCCGCTGCAGTAGCCGTGGCCGCAGTCCTCGTAACACCTGGGGGGGGGACACGTAGGGGGGGACGGTGTGGGGACCCCCGACAGCAGCACCCGTTTCCCCCACACATCCCCGCAGCACCGGGATGGTGGGAGCCAGCTCCTGCGTCCCCTCGGCATCCCCAGGACATGGGAAGGGTGTGCGTGGTCCCCATGTACCCCCAAACATCCCCATCCCATGGGGTGGAAGCACATGATCCCCATGCCCCCCAAATATCCCCATCCCACGGGGTGGACGTGCGTGATCCCCATGCCACCCAAACATCCCCATCCCGTGGGATGTCCACTGCGTGTTCCCTGTGGCCCGCAGGATGGCCGTGTCTTGTCTCTGTGCCCCCCAAACGCTGGCCACCCCCCTCGCCCCCTGTGCCCGGCTCACGTGCGGTTGCAGTGGGTGGTCCCGTCCCCAGCGTAGCCGCGCCGGCAGCGGCACTCGAAGGCCTGGGGGGTGTTGTGGCAAGCGGCAAAGGGGTGACAGGCGGCCATGCCCAGGCGGCATTCGTCCACATCTGGGCACTGACCATAGGACCAGGCGGCTGCCCGGCCAGGGGGCAGCCCCCCCGGCTCCCCCAAAGCCACTGAGCAGTTGGGGTAGCCCCGCAGTCCTGAGAAGTCCCCCTCCAGGCACCTAGGGGGACAGGGGGGGCTCAGCCGACACGGCTTGGGGGGCGTCCCCGGGGCTCAAGGGGTGCGCTCAGCCCCCTGACTCTTGGGGACCACCCGCCCCCCCCCCCCCCCCGGTCCCCACTCACCGTCCCAGCGTGGGGTTGTCGGCGTCGCCGCACCAGCCGCACTCGAGGTTCTGTAGGCACTCGCGGCACGTGTTGAAGCGGGAGCAATCCAGGCACTGGGGTGCCGAGTGGACGCTGCCGGGACACCGGGGGTCACCCACCCAGCCATGGGACCCCCAGGGCATCCCCCGGGCGCCCAGGCTGTCCCCCTGCTCCTCAGGACCCCCAAGATGTCTACTGGAACCCCAGGATGCCCCTGTGCCACCCAGGACATCCCTATGCCCCCCAGGACCCTCCAAGATATCCTCTGGACCCCCAGGATACCCCTGTGCCCCCCCAGGACCCTCTAGGACATCTCTGGGACCTCCAGGATGCCCCTGTGCCTGCCAGGACCCTCTAGGACATCTCTTGGGCTTCTAGGATGCCCCTGTGCCCCCCAGGACCCTCTAGGACATCTCTTGGGCTTCTAGGATGCCCCTGTGCCCCCCAGGACCCCCTAGGACATCTCTGGGACCTCTAGGATGCCCCTGTGCCCCCCAGGACCCTCTAGGACATCTCTGGGACCTCTAGGATGCCCCTGTGCCCCCCAGGACCCTCCAGGACATCTCTTGGGCTTCCAGGATGCCCCTGTGCCCCCCCAGGACCCTCTAGGACATCTCTTGGGCTTCTAGGATGCCCCTGTGCCCCCCAGGACCCTCTAGGACATCTCTGGGACCTCTAGGATGCCCCAGTGCCCCCCCAGGACCCTCTAGGACATCTCTTGGGCTTCTAGGATGCCCCTGTGCCCCCCCAGGACCCTCTAGGACATCTCTTGGGCTTCTAGGATGCCCCTGTGCCCCCCAGGACCCTCCAGGACATCTCTTGGGCTTCCAGGATGCCCCAGTGCCCCCCCAGGACCCTCTAGGACATCTCTTGGGCTTCTAGGATGCCCCTGTGCCCCCCAGGACCCTCTAGGACATCTCTTGGGCTTCCAGGATGCCCCAGTGCCCCCCCAGGACCCTCTAGGACATCTCTTGGGCTTCTAGGATGCCCCTGTGCCCCCCAGGACCCTCTAGGACATCTCTTGGGCTTCTAGGATGCCCCTGTGCCCCCCCAGGACCCTCTAGGACATCTCTGGGGCCTCCTGGATGCCCCTGTGCCCCCCCAGGACCTCCCTGCAGCCCTCCGCCCAGCCTCACCTGTCGTACCAACCCCGGCAGTCCCCGTAGGGATACTTGGCCAGGTAGGCGGCGAAGAAGAAGCAGCTGCGGGTGGACTGGCACCAGGCGCACTGGCTGGAGTTGGAGAGGCACTCGGAGCAGGAGCTGCGCCTGTGAGGTGGGCACTGTCAGACCCCTGCCCGCCAGACCCCCTCCCCTGGACCCCCCCGGACCCCTGTCCCCAGCACTCACTGGCTGCAGAGGCTGGGGCAGTGCTGGGGGGCACGGACAGCCCCCGCCTGCCGCCCTCGGCGGCTGCAGACAAAGTCGCCCTTCTTGCTGCTGTGCACCTGCCACTCGCAGAAGGGGTCCTGGGGGCCCAGGGGAGTGAGCCCCCCTGCAGCCCCCAACCCCTCCCCACGCCCCCCTGCAGACACAAACCCTCTACCCAACCCCTCCGCAGACCCCAAACCCCCCCCAAAACCTCCCTGCAGCCCCAAGAACCTCTGCAGCCCCCCAAACCCCTCCCAGACCCTCTGCAGCCCCCCAAACCCCCTTCCCAGACCCCAAGCCCTTCTCCAGCCCTCAAGCCCCCTCCCCAGACCCTCTGCAGCCCCCCAAACCCCCTTCCCAGACCCCAAGCCCTTCTCCAGCCCTCAAGCCCCCTCCCCAGACCCTCTGCAGCCCCCCAAGCCCCCTTCCCAGACCCCAAGCCCTTCTCCAGCCCTCAAGCCCCCTCCCTAGATCCTCTGCAGCCCCCCAAACCCTCCCAGCCCCTCTGCAGCCCCCCAAAACCCCATCCCAGACCCCAAGCCCTTCTCCAGCCCTCAAGCCCCCTCCCCAGACCCTCTGCAGCCCCCCAAACCCCCTTCCCAGACCCCAAGCCCTTCTCCAGCCCTCAAGCCCCCTCCCCAGACCCTCTGCAGCCCCCCAAACCCCCTTCCCAGACCCCAAGCCCTTCTCCAGCCCTCAAGCCCCCTCCCCAGACCCTCTGCAGCCCCCCAAACCCCCTTCCCAGACCCCAAGCCCTTCTCCAGCCCTCAAGCCCCCTCCCAACCCCTCTGCAGCCCCCCAAACCCCCTTCCCAGACCTCAAGCCCTTCTCCAGCCCTCAAGCCCCCTCCCCAGACCCTCTGCAGCCCCCCAAACCCCCTTCCCAGACCCCAAGCCCTTCTCCAGCCCTCCAGCCCCCTCCCCAGACCCTCTGCAGCCCCCCAAACCCTCCCAGCCCCTCTGCAGCCCCCCAAACCCCCTCCCCAGACCCCAATCCTTTTCTCCAAGCCCTCAAGCCCCCTCCCCAGACCCTCTGCAGCCCCCGGCTCTCACAGCGGCGCAGGCATGGCAGTCGCGATAGTCCTCGCAGAGGACGCAGTTGGCAGGGGCCAGGACGAGGCGGGGGCCCCCCCCTCCACAAAGCCCCCCCGGGGGGTGCAGGCGGCCGTGGCAGGAGGCGCTGGGGGGGCACCAGCCGCAGCCCTGGTCAGCCAGGCAGGCCAGGCAGGAGGGGTAGAAGGGGCAGCGCCCCGGGGGGGAGCGGAAGGGCTCCAGGAAGAAGAAGGAGATCTCCTGGGGGGCACGGGGGGGGGTGTCAGGGTGGGGGGCACCCCCAGAGCTGTGCCTGCACCCCCAGACCCATGGCCCCCAGAGAGAGGCCCCTGGCCGGAGTCGGCACCTCCGCCACAACCCACAGCCCCATACAGACCCCTATGCACCCCATAAGGACCCCCCTACCCCAACCTGCACCCCACAGAGACCCCCTACCCCAACCTGTGCCCCACAAGGCACCTCTTACCTTAATCTTGTACCCTGCAGGAGCCCCTTACACGAATTCAGGATCACAGAGACCCCCTACCCCAACCTGGACCCCCATACAGACCCCTCAGACCAGCTCTACAACCCACAGAGACCCCTAACTCCAACCTGCACCCCCTGAGACCCCCCCAACCCAATTCTGCACCTCCATAGGGACCTCCAACCCCAAGCTGCGCCCCACAAGGAACCCTTTACCTTAATCCTGTACCCCACAGGAGCCCCTTACACAAATTCAGGATCACAGAGACCCCCTACCCCAACCTGGACCCCCGTACAGACCCCTTAGACCAGCTCTACAACCCACAGAGACCCCTAACTCCAACCTGCACCCCCTGAGACCCCCCCAACCCAATTCTGCACCTCCATAGGGACCTCCAACCCCAAGCTGCGCCCCACAAGAAACTCTTTACCTTAATCCTGTACCCCACAGGAGCCACTTACACCAATTCTCCACCCCATAGAGACCCCCCACCCCGACCCACTGCCCCCCAAAGACCCCCGCACTCACGCTGCCCCCCGGGACACCGGTGCGGTCCCAGACGAGTGTAAGCTCGCTGCTCTGCCCGCTGCCCGAGCTGTTGAAGTGTCCCTCCACCTGCACCGCGTACTTGTTGCCCCGCTCGGGTGCCCCAAAAAGCCGCTCAGGGCGCGGACGCTGCAGGGGACGCGTCTCCCGCTCCTGCTGCACTGACCAGCGTCCCACCTCCTCCTGCAAGGGGGACCCCAAAACCCCATGAGGACCCTGAGCCTTGCTGGGACCCCTGGCATAGCATGGCACCCCACCTCCTCCTGCAAGGGGGGACCCCAAAACCCCATGAGGACCCTGAGCCTTGCTGGGACCCCCAGCACAGCATGGCACCCCACCTCCTCCTGCAAGGGGGGACCCCAAAACCCCATGAGGACCCTGAGCCTTGCTGGGACCCCCAGCACAGCATGGCACCCCACCTCCTCCTGCAAGGGGGGACCCCAAAACCCCATGAGGACCCTGAGCCTTGCTGGGACCCCCAGCACAGCATGGCACCCCACCTCCTCCTGAAAGGGGGGGCAAGGGAGACCCTAAACCCACGGGGAGGTCCCCAAACTCCCCCAGCCCCTATTATCCTACCTCTTCCTGCATGGGGATGACCCCAACCCCGCCCAGGACCCCCTCCCAAACCCCATTATCCCCCCTCCTCCTGCAAGGAGGGAGCCCGAACCCCCTGGACGCCCCCCGCCGCACCCCGTTACCAGCTCGGGGGAGTTGGGGTGCCGTCCAAGGCGGGCGACGACATAGAGGCGCTGGATGCGAGCCCAGACGCTGGGGCCAGGGCCAGGGACCAGCGGGGGTCCCAACAGCGGGTAGATGAAGCCCCGGTAAACGAGGGAGACGTCGGTGTCACCGCTGGGGCTGAGCGTGATGGTGGTGCTGCGGACGATGGAGACCTGGGGGTGTGGGGGGCAGCTGCCACCGGGACCCCCCCGCCTGGACCCGGGGGGACCCTCGGGGAGGGGGGGGGAGCAGGGGGCACCCACCTTGTCAGGCTGGGAGTCGTTGCGGGGCTGCTGGTAGGTGACGAGGTGGAGACCGGGGAGGAAATTGGCGGTGCGGCAGTGCTGCAGCGCGGTGACAAAGACGGGGCGCGGACCCCACCAGCCGTAGGTCCCCGAGATCTGCCCCACGCGGCAGCGGCTCTGCTCTGGGCAGGGGGACACCGTGGGGGGGGGGGGGGGGAGGTGTGGGGCAGGGGGGGGCTGCATCCCCTCCGCGGACCCCCATTCCCTCTACAGACCCACCATCTCCGGCGTGGACCCCCACTCACCCGCTATGGGCATGCAGGTGTCGTTCTGCACGCACCAGCCGAAGGGGCCGGGGGCGCGGGGGGGGCCCGGCCCGGCCCCCCCAAAGGCCAGGCAGGACTCGCAGTCCACCAGCAGACGGGCCAGGCCCAGGCAGCCGGTGCTGGGACACTGAGGGGGGAGAACATGACATGGGTCAGCAGGGACCCCCCGCATCCCCAAACAGGGGGCTACACGTGGCGCTGAGCTCCCCCCGATGCATCTATGCATCCTGGCCCCAAAACTCCCACCCCCCCACCCCCCCAATGGACCCAGGTGTCCTGGACCCCCAGCTGACCCCACCAAGGGGACCCCAACACCCTGACCCCCAACACTGCTCCCTCCCAGGGGTCCCCAGCATCCAACCCCCCAGTTTCCCCAGGGGAGCCCAGCATCCACGACCCCCGCCCCCCCCAAATTTCCCCATAGGATCCCGGCATCTGCCCCCCTGCCGTTTCCCCAGGGGACCCAGCGTCCGAGCCCCCCCCACACTCACGTTGCTGTGGGGTGTGGGGCTCTGGCACCCCCCGAGGCACCAGGCGCACTGGGGGTCCTTGGTGCAGGTCCCCCTCTCGGCGTAGAGTGAGCAGTAGTCCAGGTGGTACTGGGGGGACAGCGGGATGGAAATTCCCAGCACTGGGGGGGCGGGGGAGGGTCGAGGACCCCACAGCCCAGGGGCTGGGGACCCCATGGCGAGGGGACGGGGGAGCCCAGGGACCCCATGGCATGGGGAGAACTGGGAACCCCACAGGGAGAGGTGGAAGGGGCGGGGGGACCCAGGGACCCCCAGGGTGGGCTGGGGGACTGGAGGACCCCCTCAACCAGAACAGAGACCCCCAGGGTGGGTTAGGGGACCTGGGCACTCCCCCCGGATGGGAGCAGGGACCCCATAAATGAACCAGTGGAACTGCTAACCCCCCCCAGATGGGAGCAAGGACCTCCAGGGGGAACTGGGGGCTCCAGGGACCCCCCAGATGGGCTCAGGGACCTTAGGGGTGGGTGGGGAACTCTAGGGACCCCCCAGATGGGCACAAGGAACCCAGGGGGCAACACTCACGTTCTGGGCCGGCACCTGGAAGACGAAGGCCGGCACTTTGTAGGCCAGAAGATCTCCTCGGGGGGCCCCGCTGAAGCCCCCCGCCACCAGCAGCACACTGCCCCGCAGCACCCCGGCCACGTGGGCGTAGCGGCCCTGCCCCGGGGACCCCCGGGACCCCTGGTCTGGGAGCACATGTCAGCATCGAGGGACCCCAGGGACCCACTGGGATCCCCAGGACCCCCAAACCCCTGTGTGACCCCCAGTGTGGGGGCACATGTCAGTATCGAGGGATCCCCAGGACCCCCAGACCCCCCAGGACCCCTGGTCTGGGGGCACCTGTCGGCATCACAGGATCCCCAAATCCCTCAGGGATCCAAAGACCCCCCCCGTCAGGGGGCACATCAGCATCACAGGACCCCCTGACCCCCAACACCCTAGTGTCCCATGTCAGACCTATCCCTGTGTGTCCCCCCACCATGGGGCAGCCCCACGCGTGTCCCCCCCACCCGTGGGGCAGCCCCCACCCCCTCACCGTGGGGCAGCCCGTGGGCCAGTTCGGCACTGGGGACCCACTGGTGGCAGCCGAGGTGATAGAAAAAGATCTCATCCTCGTAGCACTTCTCCTCGTGGTAGTGGATGTGCACGTTCCCCCCTGAGTGGTCAGGGCGGGGGTCAGCCCCCGGTGGACCGGACCCCCGCCTGGGGTAGCGGGGACCCCCTGGGGGGCAGCAGGGCCCTGGGGACCCCATTCACCGCAAACCACAACCATGGTGATGAGCGGCGGGTCCCTGGGGGGGTCTCGGGGCTCGCCCTGGAGCGCCCTGCTGCCCCCAATGGTGGGTCTACGGGGGTCCCTGCTCACCGTAGACCACCATGTAGTCGCCAATGACGGTGGCGGTGTGGAAAGCACGTTCGCGGGGACCGCGGGCGCCGTCCCGAGCCCGCAGCGTGGTCCAGTGCCGCAGGTCAACGTGGAAGAGGTCGGTGGTGTTCACCCGCATGCTGAACCTGGGGGCGGCCGTCGGGGGGGCAATGCCGGGGGTCACGGGGAGCATGGGGACAGCGCCATAGGTGACAGGGATGGGACACTGGGACAGGGATGTGGGGCTGGACAGGATGTGGGGCAGGGATATCCCTGGGACCCCCCCCTACAGGGTCCCCCCACGGCCACCCCCAAGCCCCCTGGCCTGGCCCAGGACCCTCCAGGGTCTGCCCATGGCCCCCCTCCAGCCCCCCTGTCCCCCCTACCGTGCGGTGGAGGGTCGGTGTCCCCCATAGACGAGGAGGGTGCGGGAAGGGGGGTGGAAAACCATGGAGTGGCCGGCAGCGGCGGGGGGCTTCCCGCCCCACGGGACCACCCGCTCCCAGCCCCACGTCTCCAGGTGGAAGCGGAAGAGCTGGGAGGAGAAGACGTCCTCGGCCGTGCGACCTGGGGTGGGGGGGGGGGGGAACCACTCAGATGGGGACCCTGGTGTCTGGGACCCCTGCTATGGGGTGCCCAGCCCCTCTGCCCCCCATGTGCCGTCCCACGGACCCTATAGACAGGAGGGACCCTGGTATCCACCCCCACAGCCCCCCACAGACCAACCCACGGGCTCCAGAGCTTGGAGGGATGGTCTGGCCCCATCACCCCCCCCCAGACCCCACAGCTCTAAGGGACCCCAGGTGCCCAGCCCCCCCTTGCCCCCCACCTCCAAAGATGTAGAGCCAGTCGTCAACGAGGGCAGCAGCGTGGCCGGCCAGCCCGGGGGGCCGGGTGCCGTTCTGGGGCTGCAGTTCCCGCCAGCCCCCCCGGAAGGGGTCGAAGACCCAGACGTCGTGGGCCAGCGCCCCCCCTGCCAGCTCGCCCCCGCTCAGCACCAGGGCATCGCGCCAGCACACGGCCACGTGCGAGTGCCGGGGGGCCTGTGGGGAGGCGTCAGTGGGGAGACGGGGACCCCCAGCTTTAGGGGGGACGGGGGGGGGGACACGCCAGGGCCATGGTGGGGAGACACGCACCGGCGCCGGGGTCAGCTCCAGCCGGGACCAGCGGTTGGTGGTGAAGTTGTAAACCACGAGGTCGCCCAATGCCGTGTTGAGGTCCAGACCTGGGGGGACACGCACACGGGCTGGGGACCCCCACATCAGGGCCCAGCCCCTTCCCCTGCAGCCCCCCGAGGGTCCCATAACCCCCCTGCTGCCTGCGTCTCTGTGACGGCCCCCCAAAGCCCTCCAACGGCAGCTCCTGGCCCCCCAAATCCCATCTCTCCCTACAGACCTCCACATCCCCCTATACCCCACAGACCCACATCCTTCCCCACACCCCTCTACAACCCCCCAAACCCTTCCATAATTCTCTATAGCCCCCCCCAGTCCAACAAACCTCTCTATGACCCCCACAGTGCTCTAGAGAACCCCAGACCCCTCCATGGCCCCTCTATACCCCCGTATTAATCCCCATAGCCTTCTAATAGCCCCCCACAATCCCATATCCCACCTCATAACCCTCTGTAGCCCCCCAGGATCCCATATCCCTCCCTAGAGCCCCCCCAGAATCCAGTATCCCACCCTGTAGCTCTCCAGAGCCCCCCCCAGCCCCCAGCTGCCCCCTGGCCCCCCCATCTCACCCCCGAAAACGTAGAGGGCCCCAGCACGGGGCAGGACAGCACCGGCGGCGGCAGTGCGGGGCGGGAAGCCGGGGTCCCCCTCGCTGACGTTGTACCAGCGGCCGCCCCCCCGGTTCTCCCCCAGCGCCAGGTCACAGGCTCGCCCCACAAAGCCCGGTCGGCACTCACAGCGCCCTGTAGCCTGAGGGCAATGGGATGATGGGGGGAACGTGGGGGCACACGGCTCTCCCCGTGGGACCCCAAATTGGGGGACGCAGAAGCCCTGGCCCCAGCAGGCTCTGGTTTTGGGGGTCCCAGAGTCCCATCCCTGGAGGTTTGGGGCGGGGGGGGGGGTGGCAGCAGGTTTGGGCATCGCCTAGCTTCACCTGCAGCATGTCTGGGGGTCTCCCAGTGGGTTTGGGGGTCCTGCAGCCCCATCCCTATGGGTACAGGGTGTTTCCCATCCCCATCTGTCCAAGCTTAGGGCCTCTAAAGTTCAGAGCCCCATCTCTGGAGATACAGAAATCTCCCATCCCCATCCACGCAGGTTCGGGGGTCTCCCAGCCCTATCCCTGGGGGTACAGGGATCACCCATCCCCACAGGTTTAAGGGTCCCACAATCCTGTGGGTTTGGGGCTCTCCCATCCCCATCCCTGCAAGTTTGTGGTCCCACAGCCCCATCCCTGAGGGTACGGGGGGGGGTCTCCCAGCTCCCCAGGTTTGGGTATCCCCCAACCCCACAGGTTCAGGGGTGCCCACCTGGTTGCAGGTGCCACCGTGGGCCTGACAGTAGGTCGCACAGTGGGGCTGGGCGCAGTCGGGACCCCCCCAGCCGGGCTGGCACTGGCAGCGGCCCTGGGGGTCGCAGACCCCTCGCCCCGAGCAGCCCCGCGGGCACAGCGAGACGCTGTAGGTGGCGTTGAAGCCCAGCAAGTTGTAGTTGGCGTCGCTGAAAAGGTGGAGCAGCATCTGGGGGGACAGAGAGGGGTCAGGGCACCCCACAGATGCCCCACGGCAGCCCCCTGCACCCCACAACCACCCCATCACCTTCCTACACCTCCCCACAACCATCTCGCAGCCCCCCCAACTCCCCACAGCCACCCCAGCCTTCCCTCACGCCCCACAACTACCCCACAGCCTCCCCCTGCACCCCACAACCACCGCGTAGCCTTTCCCTGCACCCCACAGCCGCTCCGCAGCCTCCCCCTGCACCCCCCAAAGCCACTCCACGCCCCCGCCCAGGGGGGGCACCTTGCCCGAGGTGGCCTCAAGGGGGGCGGGCAGGGTGCTGCCGCTGAGGCTGGCAAGGAGGGGGCTGCGGGGGGAGTCTCCGTCGTAGACGAAGAGGTAGTCGTAGGTGCACTCCGTGTCCATGAAGGTGAAGGTCAGCAGTACCCGGTGCCGTGGGCTGGGGGCTGGGGGGGACGGGCCATCAGGGGGGGGCCCCCAAACCCCGGGGATGGGGGGCAGCACAGCCCTGGGGCGCATGAGCCCCCCAGGATGGGGGCAGCAAGTCCCCACCCCAAACCCCAGGCGATGTAGGGTGTCCCAAACCCCTGTGAGCCCACCTCAGCCTCCCCCCAAACCATGGGGACCCAGGATGGGGTAGCCCAGGGGGAGTGGGGAGGGACTGGGGGGAACATAAGAATATTGGGGGAAACTTGGGCTACCCTAGAAGGGACTATAGGGATCCTGGGGGGGTCTTTGGGGTGCTCCAGGTGTTTTGGGATGTCTCAGGTGGGGCTTTAGGGTGACTGGGGGTTCCTTGGGATGTCCCAAGGGGGCCTGGGGGGGGACTTTAAGGATGCTGGGGAGCACTTTTGGGTGCCCCAGGGGTTGCAGGAACACTGGGGGCCCTGGGTTCACCCTGGGGTCCCGTCCCCGTGTCACCTTCCACCAGCCACTCGCAGTTGCCATTGACCGAGTAGTTGCCGGGGCCGTCGGTGACGAAGCCGGAGGGACCCCGTAGCACCCGCCGCTGCCCCTTGCAGTCGCCGGCGCTGGCCCCCCGCACCCCGCTCAGCGCCAGGGCCAGCGCCAGCAGCACCTGGGGGGCCGCCATGGCGGGGCACGGGCCTCAGCGCCGGGGCAGCCCCATGCCGCCTGCGGGGAAAGCGGGGTGAGCCCTGGGGGGGGGGGAAGGGGGGGGTCCTGGCTGAGGTCACCCGTCCCACAGGGGGTCCTTGGCCTCTGAGGGCAGCCCGGCCCCACAGGGACCCCGTGGGGAGCCCCTGGCCCCATAGGGACCTTATGGGGAGCCCTGTCCCACAGAGAGCCCTCGAGAACCCCCTGCCCCACAGGGACCCCCCCCAATCCCACAGACAACCCACAGGGACCCCCCCCAACCCCACAGAGACCCCCCAATGCTACAGAGACCCCACAAGAAGCCCCTGCCCCACAGGGACCCCCCCAACCCCATACAGACCCCCCAACCCCACAGAGACCCCACGAGAACCCCCTGCCCCACAGGGACCCCCCCAAACCCTTAGAGACCCCCCCAAACCCACTGAGACCCCACGAGAACCCCCTGCCCCACAGGGACCCCACCATACCCATAGAGACCCCCCCAACCCCACAGAGACCCCATGAGAGCCCCCTGCTCCACAGGGACCCCCCCAACCCCATACAGACCCCCCTGCCTCACAGGGACCCCCCCAAACACTTAGAGACCCCCCAACCCCACAGAGACCCTACAAGAACCCCCCGCCCCACAGGAACCCCCCCAACCCCATACAGACCCCCCAAACCCACAGAGACCCCACGAGAACCCCCTTCCCCACAGGGACCCCCGCAAACCCTTAGAGACCCCCCCAACCCCGCCACAGGATGCTACGGGGCCCCTCCCCACCGCTATAGGATGCTGCAGCCCCCCCCTCCCCCCATATGTCCCCCCCCGTGGGTCGGAGCGGGCCCCCCCCACAGGGGTCTGGGGGGTCCCACGGGCCTCTACCGGGGTCTGAAGGGGCTGGGAGGGGGCCCGGAGGGATGCCAGAGCGCTGGGGGGGGGCTCTACGGGTTCCCCCGGGCCCCCATAGGGCGCCTATAGGACGCCTATAGGGCCCCTATACATCCTCACCCCACCCCTCACCCGCTGGCGGCGGCTCCTCAGGGCGGAGGCGGTATCCCAGGCCCGGAGCAACGAGACGAGGGGCCAGAGCGGCCTCGCCGGAGGGAGGGGAGGGAACGAAGCGGCGCCGCGGAGCAGCGAGGGGAGGGGCTAGAGCGGTCGCGCCGCGGAGGGGGGGGCGGGGCTACGGCGGAGGAGCGGAGCAGAGAGGTGCCAGGGCCAGAGTGGTGCTGCAGGACCAGCGAGAGGAGCGGCTAGAGCGGGCCCGCCCGGCGCGGCTTCCGGAGGCTCCCGGCCTCCTTCCCCCCCCCCCACCCCCCCCTTTCCCAGTCACTCCACAGCCCGTGGAAACACGAGAAATCGCTTTATTTTGGCAAAATCCTTCTCTCCAGAAACTGGGGGGGGGGCGGGTGGAGGGGCCTGCTGCGCCCGGGGGTGGGGGGAAGAGGGCCCAACCCTGGGAGGGGGCTCTTCGGGTCCCCCTGGGGCAATATTTGGGGTCTTGTGGGGCAGGATTTGGGGTCCTTGGGGGGGCTGGATTTGGGTCCCTGGGGGGCAATACTTGGGGTCCCCCTGGGGCAGGATTTGAGGTCCCTGGAGGGCAATACTTGGGGTCCCCCTGGGGCAGGATTTGGGGTCCCTGGGGGGCAATACTTGGGGTCCCCCTGGGGCAGGATTTGGGGTCTCTGGAGGACAATACTTGGGGCCCTGGGGGGCAGGATTTGGGGTCCCTGGAGGGCAATATTTGGGGTCCTCCTGGGGCAGGATTTGGGGTCCTTGTGGGGCAAAATTTGGGATCCTTGTGGGGCGATACTTGGGGTCCTTGGGGGGCAATACTTGGGGACCCTGTGGGGCAGGATTTGGGGTCCCTGGAGGGCAATACTTGGGGTCCCCCTGGGGCAGGATTTGGGGTCCCTGCAGGACAATACTTGGGGTCCTGTGGGGCAGGATTTGGGGTCCTTGTGGGGCAATACTTGGGGTCCCCCTGGGGCAGGATTTGGGGTCCCTGGAGGGCAATACTTGGGGTCCTTGGGGGGCAGGATTTGGGGTCCCTGGAGGGCAATACTTGGGGTCCCCCTGGGGCAGGACTTGGGGTCCCTGGAGGGCAATACTTGGGGACCCTATGGGGCAGGATTTGGGGTCCCTGCAGGGCAATATTTGGGGTCCCCCTGGGGCAGGATTTGGGGTCCCTGGAGGACAATACTTGGGGCCCTGGGGGGCAGGATTTAGGTCCCTGGAGGATAATATTTGGGGTCCCTGGAGGGCAGGATTTGGGGTCTCCCTGGGGCAGGATTTGGGGTCCCTGTGGGGCTGGATTTGGGTCCCTGGAGGGCAATACTTGGGGGCCCTGGAGGGCAGGATTTGGGGTCCCATTGGGGCATAAATTGGGGTCCCTGTGGGGGCAGGATTGGGGGTGGCCATGGGGCAGGACAGCCCCCCCCCCCGTGGTGGGGGGGCTACAAGTGCCGCCCCCCGCCCGTGTGCATGCTGAAGTACTCGGTGTAGCCGTTTGTGGGCGTGGGGGGGGGGGGGCCTGGAGCTGGGAGGGGGGGCCCTGGCCCTCGCCCCCTGCCCCTGTGCCCTTTTGGGGGGGGCGGGGGGCCCCCAGATCCGTCGTGGTCACCACGCGCCCGGGGGGGGGTCCCCACTCCGCCGCCGGCGTCTCCTCCACCTGCTTCCGTGCCTGCCGGTGGGGCACAGAGACATTTTTTGGGGGGTCCCCTCCCACTCCCAGTTCCTGGCTGGTTTCGGGGGGGGGGGGGTGGTGTCC